>NC_051157.2:111239504-111302004 GCF_013339745.2 Dermacentor silvarum
AATTCACAAATTTGCGATCAAGAATTGCAAGCACCGCGTGTAGAAACCTTGAAGGTTACACTCCAACTCCATGCAGTACTTTATATGCTGCAGGCTGCGTCAGCCAACCAGAATAGAGAAATAGAAGAAGGTTCCTCACTGGCCATCCTTGATCACCTCCCATGTGATACCGACTGAACAGAAGCTTTTCGGAAGGATCATCAGTGCACAATGTCCGTGCCCTCCTGCCTTCTTGAAACATGCCGCCACCTCTAGTCACCAATTGGCTGGCTGACACAATGCTCACTGCCCTGCATAGAATTGCCGAGGTGCAGTATAGCACATGTTTTCATATGTATCAATCCCTGGACTTCAGACAAAAGGCACTGGCATTTCTTCTTATTTTTTGCATAGCATTCCTTACATGCTGCATGAGAAAATGTTTTCGTTCTGTAGTGCATGACGATGGCTTCACAATAAAAAAATGTATATTTGTAAATGTGTAATTGTATATGTAAATGTAAATTGTAAATGTGTCGCAGTGCAGTTGCTTTCGATCTGCGACACTTTCTAAGAAATCAGTACTTCATATGTTACAACTACAACTCACGCAAATTATTTGTGCGTCATTGAGCTTTCCAGTACATGACGTAACTGTGTTTTATTGGGAGTGCAAGCAGTGTGCTGTGGCCAATAGTCGCAACAACGTCTCGCTCTACACGTTGCTCAGTTAAAAAGTTGAGACCTGCGATGCCTTTCATGTCATGAAGGGTAATATATGCGATACATGTACATATAAGACTTATGGCACATTCGACTGTTCCTACTATGCTCTAACTCGGTTTGCAGCCAGTGGAGCCCTCTCGAGATTGGAGCCACAGGAAGCCTGCCCCAGCGGAACGTGCTAACTGTTCCCAGAGCAATCAGAGCAGCCACACGATTGAGTTTCTGCCAGATCCCCATTGCACTCCTGGGTGTAGGTGAGAGTGCCTGAGTGTGCGAGCACTCAAAGCATGGCACTTTGAATGGACCAGACGAATGTGTTCCAAGCACTAGATTTCGACCAGGCAATGTAAACTGCACCGCAAGAGCTCTAGAGTGTGAAAAAATCTTCTAGTGTTCATAATAACATTTTTTTCAATTCTACAGTACACAGAAGTGAGCACACCAATTTTGTAGCATGCAGGGGAAATTAATGTGTTGGGTAAGCAAAGTATGCGCACTTTTCAATAACAATTACTAGGAAATTAATAATAATATAATAATAATAATAATAATAATATAATAATAATAATAATAATAATAACAACAATGATTATAATTCATTTAACAGTGGACTCTCTCCTAAGGGTGTGAAAGGTCGAGCACATGCGCTAGTACCCTCTTATTTCGCTGTCATATTCGAACCACATAACGAGATATGTGCGCTTCTACGCTAAATTAATTTGGGCGTTTTCAGATTGCTAAAGGGGCGGGGCCTAATCCAATAAAGCAACCATTGGAAACAGCTGTCTGTGCACAGATTGAGCATCGCGTCAACTTACCTTATGGCAGCGTTGCGGTTAATTCCCATACCGAGGAGGATTTTCAAATGGTGCTGGTTGGGCGTCCACTTCGTAGGCTTGGGGACATGGGGTTTTCTTCCCCGTCACCGGCTTGCCTCTCATCCTCCATTGCGCGCGTTAGTTGTCTACAAGACGACAGAAAACACACACGCGCGCGCTTCAATTAAAGAAGATGGAAATATGTCACCAAGCTGGAAAACGTGCACCGATGCTTTAATCAATTCAAGAAGCGATTATTTATTTATTACCAAGTCATTCTCGTTGCACGCTGAACAGCATTTAAATAAGAACGCGCCCCACTTTCGCGGCTGAAATTATAGCATTACAGCGCATAATTTTGCAAGGAAAGCACGAAATAAACGATATCTGGTTCGACGTGCGTCGATCGCTTCATCCAAGTTAACTACCCGTCATCACACTGCACGCCGCAACTCGCGCACGACTAATATCCGTGAACAAGCGTGGGGAACGATAGCCAGCTCCACTTATAAAGAGACCTGATTGAAATGCACTAAGCAAATTTGCTATTATTCATGAAATGCTAGACGCAGCGGCAAAACAACGACACCGTTTACTCACCTAGCACAGCGCTCCCCGCCCGAACGCCCGAGTCCGCGGCAACGCATTTTCAGTGTTAGTAGATTGGTGTGAAGGTATCCTTGGTGCATCTGCCAAACTAAGCGAAATGCGGTCGCAAAATTATGTTTGCAAAGATGTTACTTTGCGCAAATTTTTACATTACCTTTTAAAACTAAAGTTATATGTTTATTTAATTGTAATGTAGGTAAGGAAAGCTGCAGTTCATTGAGAGTAAAATAAGAAACTGCGGCGTTGCGCCGGTATCTGCTTCTGACGCAAAGCAGACGGCAACCTGACCGCGCCTGTCTGTCGTCTGCATAGAGGAGTCGTCTGCTTCGGTAACATTGGTGCAGTGAATTTCACACATTTATTACATAGAAGCTTCTTACATCGAAGTTGTAGAGCGACTAGAAGCACCCTAGAAACGTTATAACATCTGTTACCGTGTCCAGACTCCAGGGTGAACTACGTGATGCACGGAGATTCAATTTGCGTGGGTGGAGATGGAGTGTTATGCACGATGTACGTTAATGCTTCAAATTGTGTACTTGCAGCGTTTGTAAAAATTAGTTCAACAAGCATTCAAGAACGTTACAAGCGTGTTTTAAGAACCGCGTTTAAGATATCCATAACCAACTAATTAACAAGAATCACTAATTAGCTTGTGGCATATTGCAATTTACAAATTCTAGCCGTGGAGTTCGCAAGGCGGATTCACTTGGAACGAATTCTCGGGATGACCAGTTTTGAGAGATTAATTCCCGAAGATTGCGGAGAAATGCATTGGCGTTCCAGTTACTTTTCTTAAAAAAAAAAAAAAAAGAAAGAAAAAACCGTCGATTCATGCATTAACGCACAAAAGTAACTGGAACTCCAATGCACTTCTCCGCAAAGTTCGGGAATTAATATCTCGAAACTGGTGTCATCCTGAGAATTCGTTCCAAGTGGATACGCCTTGCGAACTCTACGGCTAGAATTTGTAGATTGCAAAATGGGCCATAGGTAATTAGTTATTACTTATTTAGTGAATTTTGTTAATTAGTCTATTATGCATTTCAATTCTTTGCGCAAGTAATGTCCGCCTCTTCGAGTAGAACAGCTCATGAGCTAGAATTGTGATATCTGCCACAGGCAACCTTTAAAAAAAAAATTTTAAGTGTTCGCTGAAACACCCGGGATAACGGGCACCGAACTCACATTTAAGGAAATGGGGGGCAACATTACGGCTGAGGTTAAAAATTTTAAGAGATGTAGTTTATTGCGGTCTATGCAGTAAATGACATGCAAGTGCTCGAAGTATTTTACAGCCGCTGTTCGAAATGTTTCCAGTTTTATGAGACGAAAAAATGTGACAACAAATTTAATTCCAGGAAGGAGGGGGTCATCTTATTGGGCATGTACGGTAAAGTTTAAAGTGCCTCGTTTAATGATGGTGTTTGAAGTAAATTATTTATGCAAGCGCTCCAAAAATCTATGCGCATGTTTTACGAACTGCGTACAGAACGATCACAATAAATAAAGTCAATTGTTTTACGTGCAAGAACCACGATCTGATTATGAGGCGTACGCCGTAGTGCGAACTACGGAATAATTTTGACCACCTGCAAGGAGTTCTTTAACGTGCACCTAAATATAAGTACGCACACGAGCACTGTCGCATTTCTTCGATTTATTGTGCAAGTAACGTCTGGCTCTTCGTGGAATGCTTTTCAAGGATTAAAATTACGCTTTTCGCCACAGGCACCTTTTTTTAAATTCTGCATAGCCAAAATTAGGATCCTGGCAGTGTGTCACTCGAGCGTCAGATATATATATATATATATATATATTCTATATATACATTCAATTTTTACTCCCATATTTCACGAAATACAAATCCAGAAAATGAATGAATAACCCTATATATATATATATATATATATATATATATATATATATATATATATATATATATACAGGGTATTTCAGCGAACACTTTCAAAATTTATTTAAGGTTGCCTGTGGCAGATTGCCCAATTCTAGTTAATGAGCTGGTCTACTCGAAGAGGCGGACATTATCTGCACGAAAAATTTAAATGCACAATCGACTAATTATTACATTCACTAATTAAGTTTTTAACTAATTACCTGATGGTTCATATTGCAATATACAAATTGTAGCCGTGGAGTTCCCAAGGCGGATCCACTTGGAATTAATTCTCAGGAAGGCACAGTTTTGAGATCATAATTCCTGAACTTTGCGGAGAAATGCATCGGCGTTCCAGTTAATTTGTGCTTCAATGCATAAAGTGACGTTTTGTTAAGCAACTAACTGGAACGCTAATGCACTTCTCAGCAAGTTCGGGAATTATTATCTAGAAACTGGTGTCATCCTGAGAATTCGTTCAAGTGGATCCGCCCTGTGAACTCCACGGCTACAATTTGTAAATCGCAACATGGGGCATCAGGTAAGTTAGTTACAAACTTAATTGGTGAATTTTTTTAATAGTCGATTATGCATTTCAATTTCTTGTGCAAGCAATGTCCGCCTCTTCGAGTAGACCAGCTCATGAACTAGAATTGTGCTATCTATCACAGGCAACCTTTTAAGAATTTTTGAACGTGCTCGCTGAAACACCCGGTATATATATATATATATATATATATATATATATATATATATATATATATATATATATATATATATATCCGAAGGATTGAAAAGCGGGCCAGTTGGAACCTATCTATTCCTGGCTGCGCACGCACAAACTAAACATGAGGAAGAATTGACACAGCAAGCTGGGCGAGTTGGTAACTGAACATGTTTCTTAGGGGTCGGCAGCGGTACCCGGGTAGCGCTGCCATTACTAAGAAACATGGTAGCGCTGCCCATCCCTAAGAAACATGTTCAGTTACCAACTCGCCCAGCTTGCTGTGTCAATTCTTCATCATGTTTAGTTTGTGCGTGCGCCAGCCCAGGAATAGGTAGGTTCCAACTGGCAGCGCTATCCGGGTAGCGCTGCCCATCCCTAAGAAACATGAGGAAGAAGACAGGACAAGCGCCGGTCTAACAACTGAAAGTTTAAGTGTTTTAAACTTTCCGTTGTTAGACCAGCACTTGTCCCTTCTTTTGCGTGTGCGCTGCCCAAGAATGTATAAATATATATACGATGGTGGGTTATTCAAAAAGTAAGGGCCATTTGACGGGAAGAAATATATATATTATATATATATATATATATATATATCTATATATATATATATATATATATTATATATATATATATATATAATATATATATATTTGTTAGAAAAAGCTTTTGTTGGCGGTTTAGTTTAGTATACAAACCTACTTCACTTTTATACATAATTACCGTCAAATTCTAAGCACTTTTCGTACCACTGCACCAGTTTCTTTCGTCCCTCTGCATAGAAGTTCGCCGCCTGCAGGTATTGAACCAGTTGCCAACGGCGGTCTTGAGTTTCTCGTTGTCTGAAACCGTTGTACCCCAAGCCACTGTTTCAAGTGCACGAAGAGAAAATAGTCGCTTGGGACAAGGTCGGTACTGCAGGGTGGTGATCAAAAACTTCCCCCCAACCAAAACCTTGAATCTTCTTAGCTCAAACGCTCGGGAAACACCGTCTAGAAAATTAAAGTTTATTTCATCATCATCATCTTAGTTCGGGCAGCGGTGTGAGTACGCGCATTGTCATGGTGGAGGATATTACAGACGACATTTTCCCGCGCCGTCGATTTTGATCACAGTATAGGTTTCGCGTTATACGTTTTTGATCACAGTATACGTTTCGCAGTATACATAGTTTGCACGTTACGTCATATCCGCCGCCTGCCCCGACCGTCCGCCATCGCTAGGCACCTCGCTACTAGCCGCTGGCCCGCTGCGTTGTGTTCGGCGTTCGTTTCTACGTGTTAGCGCCGCGTGTTTGCTATCGTGAAAGCTTTGCGATGGCAAAAGTCAGGAGCCCTGAATTTTGCAACCCCCGAATCACCCCCCGTCGGTGCGCCACTGCTTCACGAGCGGTTGGGTGAGGAAGGTTGCAGCGAAGCGCCTGTCGTCGGGTCTTACCATCGTCCTCGGCGAGGTGAGTCAATGAAAGCATATGTTTCCTTGGCGTGCGGCAGAGAAAACTATCTCAGTATTTTTTGTGCTGCTTCCAATCAGGGAAAGCTTTCTTGCCACAATGGTTCACCTATATGCACTTTTTCCCCAAGCTTCAAAACGTATGTTCGTTTCTTTCTGCGAGTTTTGATTTAGGTGCATGTCCGTGCATGTGAATTTTGTTGCGTTAAATAGAAGTAGCCCACTATATTGAAAGCATGCAGACATTCAATATTGCTTAGCATATCGCTAAGCGAAGCACACATACCAAGAAATGACGATGCGAAGCAGTTTGTAGGCCGTTAAAAAAAATGGGGTTTTCCGTGCTAAAATCATGATCTAATTGTGAAAACACGCGGCAGTGGAGGGTTCCGGGATAATTTTGACCGCCCAAAGTTCTTTAACGTGCACTACAACACAAGTACACGGGCGTTTTTCAGAGCGGTAAAGGCGACTATGCGTGTGGGAGCGGGCGGTCACCAACCAGTACGGGGCTTTCGCTGCCGCCCTTTTACGATCATGCGCGATGTGCAGTGTTTTGGCGTGTTACATACTCGCCCGAAACAAAGTGATGACACGCACGTTGTTCAGGTCCTACCGATTTATCCGGGAAAGCCAAAGGCACCGACGTTTCTCCGACAGCATTCTTGTGCGTTCGCACTGCCCTGTTATTACGTTTGGTGTGGACCTACGCCCGGTTCTGCGTAGCTTGGCTTCGCGGCAGTGGTACTTCTTGTGCGGCAACCGAAAATCGCGCAGATTGGCATGATCACGACGCGAGAAGGAACTTCGGATCAACAACGCGTTAGCGCGCGCAGCCTGCCCCAGCACGCTTCCGCAGGCCCGCAGGTGCCTAAAGATGGCGGACAAGCTCGCGGACCGGTGCGGAAGTGACGCACGTGCAAACTATGTATACGTCAGCTGTAACTGTGATCCCACGTTCCATGAAATCAACCAAAAGCACGCCCTTGTCGTCCTAGATAACGGCCATCACTTTTCGACTCGAGTAAGGAGATTGCTTGAATTTTTAAGGTTTTGGTGAAGAGGAGGGGCGCCACTGCATTGATCGTTGTTTTGTTTCTGCAGTGGCGTAGTATATCCAAGTCTCTCCGTCTGTAACAATGTGCGAAAACAACTCATCTCCGTCTTGTTGGTAGCGGTCCCAAAACGCTCGTCCACTTGACATTCTTTCATGTTTGAGTTGGCGGTAAGCATTTTTGGTACCTTGCGCACATTTTGCGATATCCGAGCTTTTCAGTTGCAATCATGCCAATTGTAGTGTGCCGACCAACAAGAGGCAATTTATCAGCCAGACCACTGACTCTCAGTTGTCAATCTAATCGCAGTTCCCTGTCCACTTGTTAAACTGTTTCACTGGTCTGGATGCTGGGCCTGCCACTCCGCTCTTCATCGGGCATATTTGTGCGGCCATTCTTGAAGTCTCGACAACATTTTCTCACTTTTCCTTCAGTCATCACTGTAGGTCAATAAACTAGGCACAACTCCCCATGAATTTGAGAAGCTGATGATCCTTTTGCAAGCGAAAATCGAATTACAGCTCGCACTTCACGACAGGCGGGAGAAATGATTTTCGCAGACATTGTCGTCTGCATTCCCCGACAAGCAGACGATCACTGGGTCAAAACAATAACTTCATTAACTTAGAGAAGAATTAATAGATGGCGCTGCACAAGTAAAACTTGTTACTTGTTGGGCAATTACTTGTTCTTCCTAAGGGAAAATCTGTACAACACAAAGGGCAGTGCCTTGCTATTTGAGGCTCGGGCCGGTTGCCTAAGGACGAAAATATATCGGAACAAATATTCAGAACTAGATGAGACATGTGTATGCTGCAGTAAAGATCCAGAAACCATTCAGCACATCCTGATGGAATGCGACGGGATTCACCCAGCGAGAACCGTAGGTAACGTGCAACTCCCAGAAGCGCTTGGGTTTAAAGTGGAAGGAAACATAAACAGATCAGCCGTAGAGATCAGCAAGAGACGATTAGAGTACTGGTGGAAAAGAAGCAGGGAAAAGATGGATACGACCTGATCTCTTAAAATCATAGGCAGCGGTACAAGGTAAATTTTTTGAAAAATAAAGATAATGAGAGGTATACAAAAATGCTAGATAAAGACCAGGTATAGTATACCTGATTAAATCAAGCAGGCTAGGTGACTATTTGCCGCCGCCCCGTTTCAAAGGGGATGCCAATGAATCATCATCATCATCATTTATTCTGGCGTGTAAATATTTCAATATAAGCAAACGGCCCCTTACCTTTTGAATAACCCTCCTATATATATATATATATATATATATATATATATATATATATAATAGGAAGCCAACAAACAATGACACCAAGGACAACATAGGGGCAATTACTTGTTCTTGCTAGTTGAATTAAAGAAATGATAAATTAATGGAAATGAAAATGGATGAAAAAAAAAAAAAAACTGGCTGCAGGTGGGGAACGATCCCACGTCTTCGCATTACGCGTGCGATGCTCATACCATTGAGCGACCGCGGGGCCGTTTTTCCCATTCACTTTCTGGGGTATTTATGTTTTACAACTAGAACTAACCCGGGAGTGTTAGCCAGCGCCACCACTCGCAAACCTAGGTGGTGGATGTGGAACATCCTTTCCGCTGCAGGCGTCAGGAGCCCGTGATGTTTTTGGGTGATGGCAAATGGTCAATAAACCCACATATGCTACCTGACGGCATCAATGCTGCCAGATTCGAGCCCTCGTTATGTAATGAAGGAGAAGAAAGGGAACCGAGTTGATTATTTAAGACAAATTTTGTAATTACACGAATGCAAAAAAAAATAATAATCTCAGTATCTCCAAGCTACGGCAAGTAGGGATGGGCAGCGCTACCATGTTTCTTAGTAATGGGCAGCGCTACCCGGGTACCGCTGCCGACCCCTAAGAAACATGTTCAGTTACCAACTCGCCCAGCTTGCTGTGTCAATTCTTCATCATGTTTAGTTTGTGCGTGCGCAGCCCAGGAATAGGTAGGTTCCAACTGGCAGCGCTATCCGGGTAGCGCTGCCCATCCCTAAGAAACATGAGGAAGAAGACAGGACAAGCGCCGGTCTAACAACTGAAAGTTTAAGTGTTTAAAACTTTCCGTTGTTAGACCAGCACTTGTCCCTTCTTTTGCGTGTGCGCTGCCCAAGAATGTATAAATATATATACGATGGTGGGTTATTTCAAAAAGTAAGGGCCATTTGACGGGAAGAAATATATATATATATATATATATATATATATATATATATATATATATATTTGTTAGAAAAAGCTTTTGTTGGCGGGTTTAGTTTAGTATACAAACCTACTTCACTTTTATACATAATTACCGTCAAATTCTAAGCACTTTTCGTACCACTGCACCAGTTTCTTTCGTCCCTCTGCATAGAAGTTCGCCGCCTGCAGGTATTGAACCAGTTGCCAACGGCGGTCTTGAGTTTCTCGTTGTCTTGAAACCGTTGTACCCCAAGCCACTGTTTCAAGTGCACGAAGAGAAAATAGTCGCTTGGGACAAGGTCGGTACTGCAGGGTGGTGATCAAAAACTTCCCCCCAACCAAAACCTTGAATCTTCTTAGCTCAAACGCTCGGGAACACCGTCTAGAAAATTAAAGTTTATTTCATCATCATCATCTTAGTTCGGGCAGCGGTGTGAGTACGCGCATTGTCATGGTGGAGGATTATTACAGACGACATTTTCCCGCGCCGTCGATTTTTTGATCACAGTATAGGTTTCGCGTTATACGTTTTGATCACAGTATACGTTTCGCAGTATACATAGTTTGCACGTTACGTCATATCCGCCGCCTGCCCCGACCGTCCGCCATCGCTAGGCACCTCGCTACTAGCCGCTGGCCCGCTGCGTTTGTGTTCGGCGTTCGTTTCTACGTGTTAGCGCCGCGTGTTTGCTATCGTGAAAGCTTTGCGATGGCAAAAGTCAGGAGCCCTGAATTTTGCAACCCCCGAATCACCCCCCGTCGGTGCGCCACTGCTTCACGAGCGGTTGGGTGAGGAAGGTTGCAGCGAAGCGCCTGTCGTCGGGTCTTACCATCGTCCTCGGCGAGGTGAGTCAATGAAAGCATATGTTTCTTGGCGTGCGGCAGAGAAAACTATCTCAGTATTTTTTGTGCTGCTTCAATCAGGGAAAGCTTTCTTGCCACAATGGTTCACCTATATGCACTTTTTCCCCAAGCTTCAAAACGTATGTTCGTTTCTTTCTGCGAGTTTTGATTTAGGTGCATGTCCGTGCATGTGAATTTTGTTGCGTTAAATAGAAGTAGCCCACTATATTGAAAGCATGCAGACATTCAAATATTGCTTAGCATATCGCTAAGCGAAGCACACATACCAAGAAATGACGATGCGAAGCAGTTTGTAGGCCGTTAAAAAAAATGGGGTTTTCCGTGCTAAAATCATGATCTAATTGTGAAACACGCGGCAGTGGAGGGTTCCGGGATAATTTTGACCGCCCAAAGTTCTTTAACGTGCACTACAACACAAGTACACGGGCGTTTTTCAGAGCGGTAAAGGCGACTATGCGTGTGGGAGCGGGCGGTCACCAACCAGTACGGGGCTTTCGCTGCCGCCCTTTTACGATCATGCGCGATGTGCAGTGTTTTGGCGTGTTACATACTCGCCCGAAACAAAGTGATGACACGCACGTTGTTCAGGTCCTACCGATTTATCCGGGAAAGCCAAAGGCACCGACGTTTCTCCGACAGCATTCTTGTGCGTTCGCACTGCCCTGTTATTACGTTTGGTGTGGACCTACGCCCGGTTCTGCGTAGCTTGGCTTCGCGGCAGTGGTACTTCTTGTGCGGCAACCGAAAATCGCGCAGATTGGCATGATCACGACGCGAGAAGGAACTTCGGATCAACAACGCGTTAGCGCGCGCAGCCTGCCCCAGCACGCTTCCGCAGGCCCGCAGGTGCCTAAAGATGGCGGACAAGCTCGCGGACCGGTGCGGAAGTGACGCACGTGCAAACTATGTATACGTCAGCTGTAACTGTGATCCCACGTTCCATGAAATCAACCAAAAGCACGCCCTTGTCGTCCTAGATAACGGCCATCACTTTTCGACTCGAGTAAGGAGATTGCTTGAATTTTTAAGGTTTTGGTGAAGAGGAGGGGCGCCACTGCATTGATCGTTGTTTTGTTTCTGCAGTGGCGTAGTATATCCAAGTCTCTCCGTCTGTAACAATGTGCGAAAACAACTCATCTCCGTCTTGTTGGTAGCGGTCCCAAAACGCTCGTCCACTTGACATTCTTTCATGTTTGAGTTGGCGGTAAGCATTTTTGGTACCTTGCGCACATTTTGCGATATCCGAGCTTTTCAGTTGCAATCATGCCAATTGTAGTGTGCCGACCAACAAGAGGCAATTTATCAGCCAGACCACTGACTCTCAGTTGTCAATCTAATCGCAGTTCCCTGTCCACTTGTTAAACTGTTTCACTGGTCTGGATGCTGGGCCTGCCACTCCGCTCTTCATCGGGCATATTTGTGCGGCCATTCTTGAAGTCTCGACAACATTTTCTCACTTTTCCTTCAGTCATCACTGTAGGTCAATAAACTAGGCACAACTCCCCATGAATTTGAGAAGCTGATGATCCTTTTGCAAGCGAAAATCGAATTACAGCTCGCACTTCACGACAGGCGGGAGAAATGATTTCGCAGACATTGTCGTCTGCATTCCCCGACAAGCAGACGATCACTGGGTCAAAACAATAACTTCATTAACTTAGAGAAGAATTAATAGATGGCGCTGCACAAGTAAAACTTGTTACTTGTTGGGCAATTACTTGTTCTTCCTAAGGGAAAATCTGTACAACACAAAGGGCAGTGCCTTGCTATTTGAGGCTCGGGCCGGTTGCCTAAGGACGAAAATATATCGGAACAAATATTCAGAACTAGATGAGACATGTGTATGCTGCAGTAAAGATCCAGAAACCATTCAGCACATCCTGATGGAATGCGACGGGATTCACCCAGCGAGAACCGTAGGTAACGTGCAACTCCCAGAAGCGCTTGGGTTTAAAGTGGAAGGAAACATAAACAGATCAGCCGTAGAGATCAGCAAGAGACGATTAGAGTACTGGTGGAAAAGAAGCAGGGAAAAGATGGATACGACCTGATCTCTTAAAATCATAGGCAGCGGTACAAGGTAAATTTTTGAAAAATAAAGATAATGAGAGGTATACAAAATGCTAGATAAAGACCAGGTATAGTATACCTGATTAAATCAAGCAGGCTAGGTGACTATTTGCCGCCGCCCCGTTTCAAAGGGGATGCCAATGAATCATCATCATCATCATTTATTCTGGCGTGTAAATATTTCAATATAAGCAAACGGCCCTTACCTTTTGAATAACCCTCCTATATATATATATATATATATATATATATATATATATATATATAATAGGAAGCCAACAAACAATGACACCAAGGACAACATAGGGGCAATTACTTGTTCTTGCTAGTTGAATTAAAGAAATGATAAATTAATGGAAATGAAAATGGATGAAAAAAAAAAAAAACTGGCTGCAGGTGGGGAACGATCCCACGTCTTCGCATTACGCGTGCGATGCTCATACCATTGAGCGACCGCGGGGCCGTTTTCCCATTCACTTTCTGGGGTATTTATGTTTTACAACTAGAACTAACCCGGGAGTGTTAGCCAGCGCCACCACTCGCAAACCTAGGTGGTGGATGTGGAACATCCTTTCCGCTGCAGGCGTCAGGAGCCCGTGATGTTTTTGGGTGATGGCAAATGGTCAATAAACCCACATATGCTACCTGACGGCATCAATGCTGCCAGATTCGAGCCCTCGTTATGTAATGAAGGAGAAGAAAGGGAACCGAGTTGATTATTTAAGACAAATTTTGTAATTACACGAAATGCAAAAAAAAAATAATAATCTCAGTATCTCCAAGCTACGGCAAGTAACACAACCTTGGTTCTGTCCAACGACGTGGCATTTGCGAGTTGGGACACCCTGTATATAAGAAGTGCACTTAGTGTAGCAAGTTGGCCTTCATGCGCTTTATTTGTTTTAAGTCCTGTTTGATGAATAATGAGAGGGGAAAAAGTGTAGCGACGGCGCCTGTGCACGTGGCCTGCGCTTCTGTAGCGGTTGCGGCAGATTCATGTCAGGTGCGGTGACCACGGTGGCGCTTGTGTCGGAGCAGTGTGGTGCCGTACGAAAAAAAAAAAAAAATGTCTGACTTAGTAATGAATGCAACCTACAGCTTCGCTGGTAATGCGAGCCCATATATGAACGTTGCGGCCCCACGATATCTTTTCTTGACACGTGGTCGATAGAGTGGGCGTAAATTTGAGCGTGAGTTGGGGTGGATATGTGTATAGAAAACGCGCGAGAAACTGACTATGCTACGAAGCGGTGCTACTCCCGTTGTCACTGGGTAACGAGCGGAACTCACTCTTGCTGACATTCCGGGGGGGGGGGGGGGGGGGGGGGGGGGAGTCCTTTCCTTGGAGCTCAGTGATGCAACACTGGTGGATGAGTGTATTTCCGACAGCCGATCGCACAGTAACAGTGTAAAATTAGCACTAATGAATTCGCTTTCGCGTGCTTTCACTTGAGGCAACGTGCGGCACGCCCCCGAAAGCGCCAACTCGCTCCTGTAGACTCTAGAGCAAACTATACTCCGCGAGAACAGTCATTATGACAGCAAGAACGCCGGTAGTTAGATCTGATGTCGTAGAATCTAACTACAATGCACCAAACGTAATACTACAGTCACTTAAATATACTAAACTGCTGGTCTGAATATGATTTTTCTTAGACAATAACACTGACGCAACACAAATTTTTTTTTCGAACACGTGGTAGTTTGACAAAACGCCCCAAGATGTCGCTATACCAGCGTTGCTACTGCTGCCCGCGGCTCCGATAACCCGGTAATCGGCAGGCTATAAAATATGTACGGATAAGCTAGATCTCTCCAGTAAAACGAGTAGAAAAACGATAAGTACACACCCACATTAGCATGTAACCACAAGCTCCTCAGCATAAATGACAGCGCGGCCGAGGGAGGAGTGAAAGAAAAGCGCTGAGGGTCGGGCTGTGCAATGGATAACAACGTCGCTTACATGTCAACCGCATGACGTTCCTCTCATGACGTCAAGGCTAAGTCAAGGCCAACGCACTTCTATGTTCCGGAACCGTAACTTGTCCATCACTTGCACGTATTGGGGGTAGGAGGGGGGTGATGGAGGGGGGGGGGGGGGGGCATGAGGAAATATTTCAAGGTCGGCTACCTTTTAAAGCCGCTGTGGGACAATTTTATTGCGATAGCAATTATATCGACATTCCAAGCGCATTTCCGCCGTCTTCGTCGCCGTCGCCGTGATGTTCCGTAAAAAGTCCAAACACGAGAGCATCGTCGCCGCGCGCCGTACGCTTTATGTGCGAGTAGAACCTTGCGAGGAACAGCCGACGATCACGGCTCAATCAAGCCGATGACATTCCCATCGAGCCAATGAGGCCGGTTTTCGCAAGCGACGCTAGCGCCGCCTGGATTATAACGGTAGTTGCATTCATATCAGAAAAATATTTACTTACTAATACTAGGTGATGTTTTGAATATTAATCACTTATAATCTAAACTTAAAAACGATAGGTGACATCTGAATTATTTGTAGTGCTTAAAAAGTGCAAAGGTGTATCGAAAGCGCAATGGCGCTTGTGGGGATCGAGTATCGCACAGCAGATGACCGACGCCGGCGTCGTTTGCTTCTGCTATTGCTGCTGCGCTGCCTGCTTGCTTTGGCGAGGTACCATTCCAGTTTTATCTCGCTCACATAATATATATTTTTCTTCTTATTTGGCACTCAGCATTAGCTCGGCCTATGCAGCAGCGCAAACCTTTGAAAGTTGGTACTGCTGCATAGGCCGAACGAAATCACAACGCCAATCACACCAACTTGTCGCAAATAAACAGCTTTATTATAACAGCATCGATGTTTACAGTAAGTAAAAGGCACGTGAATAGCGTTTAAGAATATGTACTCGTGCGTAACATGGATAAGTGTTTATGTGCGAGAAGATACTTCGTACAGACCCACCAAACATCTCTGGTGAACACTAGCTTTCCGCCGCTGAATAAAGAAATACATCCGACCTCATAGAGCCGTCGGCAAGCGGTATGTTTCTAAAGTTCATCCACTTTTGTAGCTGAAGATGTCACACCACTTCATTCGCAATATTCAACGAACTGCAGCTCGATTTGAGCACAAACACGTAGCTTTCACACAGGCGAATTCTATCGCGACTGTTCGTCTTCTGGTCCGGACTGCCTACTCTCTTGCCGTTACCCTGGTTACCCATTCTAGAAGCTGTCACGATATGAAACTTTGCATCGTTTAAGCGGAATTTAATTCAAACAGTTTCAAATGTAAAAGATAAATGTTTTTGTGTACGTATTAGTTTGAAGCGTTACAAATAAAGTTTACAATATAAAGGCCTAGCTGGCGGTTCGATTATCGCCTACAATGGTGCACTGTCGTCGTTTCGATGGTGGTAACACCTCAAGGCTTGGACGCGAAACACGCCACATGCTACAGGCTTGGCTCAATCTCGCGCGCGCGAGGGAGAAAGGTGGGGCGGAAGCGCGCTTCTTCTGTGGCGCACGGGGGGAGGGGGGGGGGGCGAGGGGGGGGGGGGCGTTCTATACTTCGGCGGCTGCTGCTGCTTACGGTGGCCGCGCGGGCGCCGTATCTTGGCAGCGATCTGCGACGTGCGCAAAGTTCGCGCCCGCGCGGGCGTCATCTTCAAAGCGATCTGCAATGGGGACAAAGTGCATGTGCCGAGTGCCGGTAGCTTCGTATGCGCTGTGCTTTTGACGTTTAGATCGCGTTGAAGCGAGATACAGCACGACTGTCAATTCGCTTGCTGGAGCTGCCGCGCTTCCTGACTGCAGCGTTATGACAGCGAGTTTCCGCGGTCATTGAGTGAGATTGTTCACGTTTACCTGTGCGCGTGTGACGCCGTCTTTGTTAATTTAGTTAGTAAGCGAATGTTTGCTTGTTTACATGGCCGATAATACTTATATCCTTCGTATAGCTGTCTACTAATTTGCTATCGCAATCGATGCTTCGCACTTCGGGCGAGACTGCGACCTTTTTCTAGTTTGAAGAGTTTGGATCATTATTTAAAGAAGTCGAAAATGTCATGTCGTTACTTCATTCCCATATAAATAAATACATATAGCGCATTAATTTACTTGAGATAATTTACAATCACTTCCCCGTCATCCCCTCCCCACGTATAAAGTAGCAAACTGGACAAAACCTATAGCAAACCTTCCTAGTCGAGCAAATAAGCACGCAACACTGCAGTGCCGTCAGTATTTGACTCATATCAGTGCCTATAGAACTTATTCAACGCACTTTTTATCGTGTGCGTATACGGCGGAATTGCGCACTACTTCAACCTTTCACGGCTATTTCCATGCTCACCGCGGAAAGTGCCACGTGTTTTTGGGCTTTCCCGGTGATTTTATTTAGCCTTCAAAAGACTGCCGTGTCCCGGCTCATTGCATGGTGATGTCGCATGTCGAGATTCACGTCACGCAGGTGGCATGATGGCGACGAGATCGTGCAGGTGCACGAGTATTTCTTCGCAGGCGGTCCGAAGTTAATTTTCTTCTTACGGGACTTGGTGCCATGTTCAACGGCTAGAATACGAATGCTTGGATGTAAAGTGATCTCCTTGTGCGCAGGCAGTTTTTTTTTTAAATTTCTTTTTGGTGTTGTTACGGAACCGCACGCCATAGCGGCACGTACTGATGTACCCTTGTGACATTTAAACGGCTTCTGATTGTTGCCATGACGAATAAAGGAGAACGCGGAAAACAATAGGCAAATTTCATTGCGACGGCATTGCATGTATCTGGCCCTAAAATATATATTTGTTAGCGTGCCTCATCTACTGCGACCGATTCTGGTTCCCTATACTGCAGTGACAACAGCAACATTGAAAGAACTCGATGAAATGCTTTCGCTTGTGATTAGGTCGCCGAATAGACGCGGTATAGGGTTCGCCAATTCATTTGAAAGCTGTGGTCGTGTTGATAACGCTCTAGCGTATTGTTTGATCAAGGAGCACTGAAGAGACGTCGGCATAAGGGCGAAATCGAAATGCACTCCGTCAGTCTGTCGAATTAACTTCGGGAAGCGGGCGAGCAGCCTTATGAATTTGGTTGCTCTGCAAATCGATTGATTTCTGCTAACTCTGTCTCACCGGACAATTTCATATCTGTTGACACAGTATACATGCGGGGTCTCCTGTCGACACGGCGCGATTAACTTCATCCTGCGTTCAAGGACAGATTTTTGCCCGACTTATCCTGCCTAATGTTCCGCCCCTTCCCGTATATATGCACTTGCGATGCTTGCGAGCATCAGGTTATCGGGAGCAGTCGTACAGGTCGTTAGAAAAGTTCGAGCAGTGAATAGTGGTCATTCCGCTAATTAAATCAATACTTACTTGCCAGGAATCCGGTTTCCTGCAGTACGTATGCGCAAGTGAACTGCAATGTAGACCGATTCAAACGCCGAGCACGGACGTCTCAAGATGGACGCTCTACGCGAGAGGCATTGGAAGATTGCGTACTTGTCGGTAGGCAGCAGTATTTACCCGCAAATTACTGTAGAGGCACAGAGACATCACTGAATTTGCGAAATATCACTTAGATTTATTTGTTTAATTATAACCTATGTATTATACTCTCAGGGCCAAACGGCATTACGAAGCTCAAACAGCAGTCGGTTGACGCACGTAAAGAAGGTAATTTAGCGCTTGACACCGACAGGTGGCACGGAAAAATGCGTGAAAGCGGCCAGAAAAGCGACTGTAGACAAAATGGTAGGCTTCCTCAACCAGAAAACTTACGGGTTTTCGAACATTCCAAAAACTTCTCCGAAATTTGGTATATCAGGCTTTTTGGAATATTGGTATACGAGGCACAGTTAAGACCAACTGCGGCAGCCATCAAATTGAGCAATTTTGTTGCAGTCTAATCCACTAACCTGAAATGAGACGCACTACGTGTGCTTAGGCTTCCTATACTGTCATGTCGCACCTTTCGCTGTAAAGCTCGGGCTTTCACGCGAATTCAGCTTTCTCGAGGTACCCGTGGTCCACAAACTTTTGTGCCAGACTTTGCGTATTTAGTTAAACTTTGCCAACATTTTCCGGCTGACGCTTTGGAATGTTCTAAAGCATATGCGCAACATACTCTTTACACCATGAAGGAATTTCGAGAGAGACGACGTAGGAGGCTAGGCGAGGCTGGTCCAAATATGCAGAGGGGAAAAAAAGAAAGAGTCATCCCAGCGAAACGTATCAACCTACTCATAAAACAAACCTAGCCCGAATATCTAGAAATCAAGATCTCCGTGTCCCTGTATGAACGTGAAATGAAATGCAGGCGTAGTGACGTTTTCTCAGTAACTTGCGCACAGTTTTAAAACGAAGCATTTAGAAGCACTAATCGGCTTGCTGTAACGTCTGCATCGACTGCATTTTACTTCCTTTTAACTGTCTCGCTGTTCTCCGTCAAACGAAGAAAATTCACATGGAGGTGCTTTTGTCAAATTTCAGTACCTTCCCTACATCGACGCTAAGGTGGAGAACGGACACGTTAAGCTGCTGGGCTTCATCGGAAAGATCACTCATGCCACAATAGACTCGCTGAGACTTAAGTGAGCCGTTAGAACATCCGCGTTGCTATTACTTGTTATCCAAAGAGCGTAATGTTGTTAATCGTACCTCATACCCCCTTCATTTTTTCTTCTCGAAGCTGTACATTCGTCAAGCCTAGATACGGTACATTCGGCGGGGAGTGTGTGAACAACACCTGGCCCGGAATCGTTGGAATGCTGGTCAAAAATGTAAGTTTCAAGCCACTTATTACCTTTAGTGACTGCAAGGTTACGCCATAGCATTCTGTCTAATATAGCATATTATGCGCAAAATGCAAGATGGATACGACTGATTTCGGGATAAAGAAACAGCTTTCGCGTACTTTAAGTAAACAAACGAAGGGTTTTCCAGGGAGTAGGGCGGAGACATTACCCTGAAACACCCCACGTCGTGACAAGGCGCCGCATGTAACCTACAAATGAAAATGTGAGCCTACCGATGGCAGGCCCCAAGAGCGCGCAGCATTTTAGTATACAGGTGTGCTTTTATCCAGGTATTGAAATTCGAAGCGTTAATTCAAATCGATGCTATTTACCTTTCTGTGGAAGAAAGGACCGGTCACAAAAAGCTACAACAGCGAGTACCTTGACGAGGTGGCTGCCCTCTCCAAATGACAGCAACGGGCAGTTCGCAGAACAAAATAGAGTTCATAAGGAAAATATTACAAAGATGGTTGGAATATTTTAAACCACAGAACTGAGAGGCCACCTTTATGTCTAACAGTGAACTTTAGGGGAATGAAATAAATTCTACAGAATGTGGACAGTTCACTATCCACTATACAATCACTATCCAGAAAGGCAAGAAGTGTTGCCACTCCCGACTTTTTATCAACCGTCTGAATGATACACGAACGAAGCAACCTCATCAACGTGTTATCATACAACTATAGCCGTGACGATGATAAGCATTAAACTTCGATCACTCACAAAACAAGCAAGGCGTTGATGAAAATTTTCACTCACTCGGCGTGAAGATATTCAGATCAAATCAGATCAAATGTATTTTTCTTCAAAACGCAAGGAGAGGTCAGTTGCAAACAGCTGCACCAAGTATCAGTTTTACATGGCCATTGGCCCTTTACGGGGTGATAATTTTTAAGTGTACCGGAATTTTTAAAAATCGTATGTCGTAGATAACAGCTCTAGTCCTTGAGCAGGATTATTCACACACACACACACACCACACACACACACACAACACACACATATATATATATATATATATATATATATATATATAGCCAAACATTACTTGCATGAGAAATCGAAACACACATTCAACTAATTAAAGAAATTACTAATTAACTTCTTCATTAATTACTTTCCGGCACATATTGTAATTTACGCATTGTAGGCGGTGATATTGCGAGGCATTTGCATCTCCCTTAGAATGAATTTACAGAATGACACCAGATAGACATATGCGCCACCAAACTCGCTGTAAAATTGCAATGTTGTTCCACTTCGTTTTTTTTTAACAAAATGCAATTTTATGCATTGAAGCACAAAAGTAATTTGCGCACAACCATATATTTCTCACACTTTGGGAAATAATATCTCGAAACTGGTATCACCACCCGCCGTTGTTGCTCAGTGGCTATGGTGTTGGGCTGCTGAGTACGAGGTCGCGGGATCAAATCCCGGCCACGGCGGCCGCATTTGGATGGGGGCGAAATGCGAAAACACCCATGTACTTAGATTTAGGTGCCCGTTAAAGAACCCCAGGTGGTCCAAATTTCCGGAGTCCCCCACTATGGCGTGCCTCATAATCAGATTGTGATTTTGGCATGAAAAACTCCATAATAATAAAAAACAACTGGTGTCACCCTGGAGATCCATTTAAAGTGGGCACTTCTTGAAAACTCACCGGCTATATTTCGTAAATTGCAATATATATGACGTAAAATAATTAAGTAAAAAAAGTAAGGAATAAATGTTTCGACTTCTTGTGTTAGTAATTCTCCTCAAGGACGAGAATTATGCTATATGCCACAGGCGATTTTTAAAAATTTCGGGAAACTTGATCACCCCGTATAGTGGGCAGCAGCACGGGAAAAGAACAGGTAGACAAAAATTGTTTTAAATAAATGACAGAAAAAGAATTATTTGCATAAATTCATAGCACAACGCACAAATCGTAATATCTCACTCAGAAAAATAAGTATCCTTTTTCATTTACTCTACATTATTCACAATTTCTTGCAGCATCAACAAGCCATTGTTGCAGGGGGGAACGTTGTACATATTGGAATTGACGAAAAAGAAAACAAACATAAAGCAAATGAAAGCAAACAAACAAATTAAAACACTAGAAAAATTAGAGAACAGCGAAGTTGTGCACTGAAAGCAATGCACGTATAGCATATAGCTTCAGAATCGCAATCAATAATCGTTTTCAGCAGATTGTTCCATGCAGAAATGCTTCATAGGCATAGTCAGTTTCATAACCATAAAAATAGTATGCTTCTGCAAATTTCGGCATTAATCTGAAGGCGAACATTGGTGTCCTTGTTTTCTGCGTTTTCTGCGTAGATGACTTGTGCTCCTTGTTCGGACCTCTTCCCGTCTGCTATTTCTCCTGTGTCTAGACATAGTCGCATATATTTGCAAAATTAGGGTTCCCCTCGCGAAACGTTTTCTTTCTTTCTTTTTTTTTTTTTACAGGAGGCGGACATCGCTCCAGGTCCTCTGGTGGTGACTTCCCAACGAGTGTCGGTGGCCGACCCAACGGTGCCGTACTCGTACGAGGAAATGGTCATCCTCGGAGGGAGGCCCAAACAGTTCACGAGCAATCTTTTCAGCATCGCACTCACTTTTTCGCCCATGGTGACCAAGCCATTATACTACAATTCTGTTCATTGCAAAAAAAAAAAGTAATAAGGCCGTCAGTGACACTTGGATTTTCCTTAAATCACTGCCAATAGCGGCTTAAAACTAGCCCGCACGTGAAAACGCTTCAACACCCAAAGCTGCGAGAAACTCCTGCAATCTTTAAGAAGGTCCTCCGGACACACACGATCAGCCTATTTCCTAGCTCATAACCGCCACTAATTTTCGAGAGGGAGTCAGAGAGACAGAGAGAAAGTGTTAGCGCACTCTAGCCATTCATGCTACTGGGCACAAGGGAAAGGGGAAATGGGACATAAATGTCTGATCAGAGATGATGACGACATAGAAGATGGATGCTGAACCATGAAGATAAGTTCAGTATGTTCTGATTACCCAAAGGTTAACAAAGAATTTCATCCAATAACATCACCCCAGAAGCCACATGATTCTACACATTTTGACTGTTGCCTTGAACTTGAGACCAATTTCTTACCTTATAAGGGCTATTCACTCTAAGTTTCAGCTCGACGCTGAACAAGCGAGAGTAGGATGTGTGCTGTCGTAGTGCCTTCTAGAGATTGCATTCAAGTCACTATAAGTGATATCAGACCACGCTTCCCAATATCCGAGGCACTACAGACTAATACATCAGACCGCCATGTCATGAGCTGATTACGTGCACTGTTTCAGTAGGCGTCAAGGACTATCACAGTCGCGTCCCGGTGTCCACCTTCAAAAGCAATAATTTTTTACCGTTACTTCTAGAGCGTCGCGCAGGCTGAGGCTCAAATTCTGAATCTCGCACTATACTTGACGTAAATCAGTAACGACAAGCTGTGATAACGGCTTATAAACTAATGAGTTACTGAGCGATCAGCGAACATCCAGACATGTTAACAATGACTTTTACGATATAGGTTGTCAGTGCTGACCTTCACAATTTAACTGCCGATTCCAGTAGACGTTGAACTCGCTTAAAAATAATTAACATAATTAACACTGTTGCGCAAATCACTGACCACAGAGGGCGTAGGTAGACTGGGAAGAGCATCTCTGCGCATGCGAGTAGGCTATATGTATGCCTCATTTCGCGAAAAATAAAACAGCTGATAGCTTGCGTTCAGGTGTCGTGAGTAGGTTTTTCTCGCCCAAGTATTGTCCCTTCGCCGCTTTGCGCAACAGTGTTAATTATGTCGAACCAACTAGCCCACTGCGAAATTTTGCTTAATAAAGGTTCTGCATCAATGTCACTGAGCTCTATATATGACACAAGCGTGACCGCTTCGACCAGTTGGTAATTAATGCTGTTGATGTTAGCCATAACGGGAACCATGCAGACGCCGAGTGAAGAACCAGACATGCAAGCAGCGCCATCCGTATGTGTTTTCGTCTCCGTATATGCGCCTAGTTCATGCTATGATTAACAGCAACTTTGAATTGCCAAAGGGACTGCACAATGTGGGAGTGGGTGTTCTTATGGTTGCGCTTTTCAGGTATGGTTGTTGATCTTCTTCAGTCTTCTGGCGTGCGGTTTAATCCACTACGTCATCGAAAGAGCCTTGAGAACGGGCTCAGAGAAATCGCGTGGCCCGGGCTACTTCATCTGGCATTTCGTCACCAGCGTTCTTTCAGAGAGTGAGTTGCGCAAATACACCATTGTGTCCCACAATATATTGCGCCAGGCACACGATGCTCCTTGCTAATATGAGACTAGATTCTTCGGCCACCAATACGCGCATTCACTGGCACTATTACTACAGGCATAGGCTCCGACTTCGGCGGAGCTCGGGGGCTAGAGCCCCTCCTACGTTTTCCGGGGAATGCAGAGCCTTACCTTGTGTATATTACGTGGATATAGGGGGCAGGTTGTGGGTCATTTGTAGGCAAAGTTGTCGTTCAGTTACAGCGTAAAATTTATCCCGCTGTCTTGGGATAACTAAAGCCACCGAGGTCAAATTTGGTGGACGGGGGAACATTATGGCCAATATGCATGCGAAGTTAAAACGCGTTGGTGAAGTACAGCCTTGGCTGAAAATTCCTTATACAAAGGTAAGAAGACCTGGGAGAGTTGCTGCGTTAACATGATGAAGAAGCTCTAAAGACGCACGGAAAAAAATCACCGCCCCTTCCACTCCGTGAAAATGGTCGAACAGCGAAGCTGTGCATTCGCGGCCGCTTGGCTTGCCCGAACGGCGCTACTCGCGGGGGATGGGACGCGTCGGCGTCCGCAGGCGACGGCGTTCCTAGCGCGTTTTCACCCCCCGGCGCTTCTACTACTAAGTGGTTCGTTGTGAGAGGGAAAGTTGGCGCTATCTTCTGCAGCCCTTGAGGGAGCACTGCTCAGCGCCAAACCCCGGCGCGCGCTCCGATTGGTCGGCTCCTCTCCTCCCGGCGAACGGATCACGTGACCTCTCCGGCTCTGCTCCTGCGTGACGGCGCCGTCATCAACGGCGCACGCTCGACTAAGAACACCTCCACTGTTAAAACGAAGAAACAAATAGCAATTGAGTGTTCGAAAGTGTTATAGCCTGCGGGAAACAGTGACAACGCATGAGTCATATGCGGGCAACGTTTTAAAGTGTGTGGTTTTTTTTACAAGCAATTGAAATTTGTAATGCGACTGCTCGAATGAAACAGCTTCGCTGGAAATCGGGTCGTGATTGCGCAATGTCACACAAGTATGCTGTCTCGTTTTTACTTCTTGAAAAATTGACCTGCACACTGCAGCAATTCTTACGATGGAGTCGTTTTCAACGACGTGCGTAATAGAGGTGAATTACACGTGTATCAATATTATTGATATTAACGCTGCCTCCTCTTCCGAGTAGGCAGCGCTGATGACTGACGAAATAACTGATTAATGATTTACACTTATCATTACTGAAAACATCGCTGCTTACACACAGAGGTCTATGTGTGTTATGTGGCTTGGTTTATGCTCCTCGCGGTGGACATTACGTGCGCGAACACTTCCACTCCTCAAGCACATAATTAACAAATACTTACTAATTATGCTTGCAGCAACAGTTTGTAACATGTTGTACGCAAAGTTGACACTTCTAGTAGGCAAAGCATACCCATTCGCCAGCAATCTCGTGCCTTTCGCCCCTTTCGAGAAATGCGGCCTGAAAATATGCACCATATCGGATGGCTGTTCTATTTAACATTTATCGTGAGAGTATTTTTCGACAGTCTCGATAAGCGTTGACTACTAATGCAGCTACAACTCTAAATTTCTGACAGTGCCAAGCAAGAAACTAGTTGCTTCGTAAACGTCACCTGTTCCGCAGCCTGTACATCATTCGACAGCGTATTTCAAAGACTGACGCAGCTTAAAATGTGATTTTCATGAATTTATATGTTCTCCATAGAACTCGACCCAACCGATTAATACAAGTCGCAATAAAGTAATCATTGAAAGCCTATAGATATCCCTAGAATGTGTTCCTGGAGGGTTATATATAAGGGGACCGTACGCACAAAAAACGTGTTTATTGTGACGTCAGAAAATAAATGGATGAATAAATAGAGAGAAATATAGAGAGGAAGGGAGGGAGGGGAAGGTGGCACATCTTCCCCCCCCCCCCTTTTTTTTTTCCGGAAAAACGAAAATTGTCTGCCGTATGACTACAGGATAGTGAAGATCTGCGTAAATAAATAAGGCCACCATGGGCTAATGCCGTGGGTCGGTTACCGTCAGGTCGCCGCGGAAGCGAAGAGAGTGAGAAAGAGAGAGAGAGAGAGAGAGAGAAACAACTTTATTAAAGTGAAAATAAATTTCACGGAGGAATTATGTGCTTGGTGGTGAGGCGGTGCCTGGCCGCCACCTCCTCGGCTCGTTGAAAGAGAGAGAAAGTTTAGTGTCATTTAGAGAGGTTAGCCTAGCGACAGGCTTCGCGTGCTAATCCAGGTGAGAGAATAAAGGATTATAAGAAGGAATTGAGAAAGAAAATAAACTAAAAAATACACACATCAATACATAAACGCGCTAAATCCACTACCACAAACGTTATTTACGCAGCCGCCTGTATCCCGTATGTATGCTATTGGAGATTTAGTGGGACGCAGTTCTGATCCCAAGACATTGCGATGGTCCAAGAACGTACCGCGTCCGACGTCGCGTGTCGGAAGCTGAGCACTGGGCTTTGTCATTGCTTGCGAGGGGGAACACCTACAAACTCTGAGTACAGACTGCGTGCGCCTTTGGGAATGATATAGTTGTTGATATAGTTGATACAGGTGTTGACCTTTCCTGCCTCCGTAGCACATGTGCCCTTCATCAACCCTTAGCAAACACCGTGTACAGAGGTCAACACACTTCTCTAGAACGCGCAAACTACGTTCTCAGGACTGCGCTGTCGATATCTGAAGGTAACAAGTGACACAAAATCGGCTGTATGTGAGGTTGCGTGACTACATTTACAGTTTCCATTAATTTTTCTCTACCTGGTGGTCGGCTTAAGCTTTGGTGGCTGATTTGGCCATCAGGAGCGTGTTCTAGACAAGTGTGTTGACCTCTGTACCATGACACGTTTTCTTTATCGGCGACACATCTGTGGCCAACATAAGCGTATCCCAAGTTATTCAACGCGTTCAAGGCCGCTGACAAGTGAGCAAGACTGTGATGGTGTAGCAAGGGTTGATCATCTCGCCTTGCGCTTTCGTTGCAGCCGTGCCTCATTGGAGCAAGCCGAACCCTGTCAGCCAGCGTCTGGTGACGTGTTTCTGGCTGATGGGCGTAATTCTGGTGACAACTTTCTTCACGGCATTCATGAAGGCCAGCTTGCTGGTGAAGCAGGATGTCGAGCGGCTCTGGGACATCGAGGATCTGGCGCGAGAGGAAAAGATACGACCGGTGTTGCTGCGTGGTTCAGGATTCTACCAGGCTATGAAGGTACAAGGCTGTGGTCACGTTATCGCATCTAACCGTGACAAATGCGAAATACCGCATAGACTCGTGTAAGGGCTACCACCCCCCAACTCGGCAGCCCAGAAATTGGGAAAGAAATTTCCCACGGAGAAACAGTCGCGTTCGGTGCCCCGGTGCCGCGCGCTCGCATCGATGAATTTTCACGCGGTGCGTGCTTCCACGTGCCTCTACCAGATGGCGAGAGCTGCGCGTTGACCTTTAGTTGAACTCTTGTGTAATGGTACTTCTGGGGATCCAGGGTGTGCACAATTTTGACGAAAAGGTTCGGTCCCGTGTAAGGGCCGCACCTCGTCAAAATTGTGGAAAAAAGTGCGGCCTTTACAGGAGTCTGTACAGTGCTATGCCTTAGTAAAATCTCTCCGGGGTTCTAATACTGCCGGACGAGTACAACTGTATAGAGCTCTTTCTACGCGTGACGTTACTGATACACGAGACCCGATAACATGGCCTGTGCTTGTGCAAACCTGTTAAGCCTTCACGCCGAGAAGTTTACATCCCAGAATGTTGTGTTGCTTGCACCACGCCGACTTTTAAATATGCTGTGGTCTCTCACTACCATGTCAGCAAGAACGCGCACTTATCTGGCGCTGGTCACAGGTACAATAGAAGTGCCGCGGAAGCGAAGAGACAGAGAGAGAAAGAGAGAGAGAGAAACAACTTTATTAAAGTGAAAATAAATTTCACGGAGGGATGGTGCTCGGGTGGTGCCTGGCCGTAATCACGTGCCGAGCGCGTGCCGACCACGAGCACGAGCTAACGGGCCAGCTGCGGAACAAGATGACGACGCTCGAGCCAATGCTGATGATGATAGTTTTCTGTGGACAGGCGATTTCGCCGAGCCAGATAAAGATTCGTTTTAAAAAAGATAACTAAAAGCAACACAAACATATATAAAAATAAAAACTTACTTCACTGGCGATTACGGTACTCCCTAATACGAAATTTGAACGCAGCTGTATACGTATTTTCATTTCGCAATATATTGGCTGGCGCGGACAATCGGTCTCGGGCGGCTCGTTGCAAACAGAGCGAAGTGTGGCGCGACTGCCTCGATAATCGGGAGATCGCGAGAGGCAGCGCTGAATGACGCGTGGGTGACGCGTGGGTGACGCGTGGGCGCGATTCACAGCAACCGCCGCAGACAGACCTCCACTCTTGCAGCTCTTTGTTTCCATATATGGCATCGGTGGCGTCATCGATGACGCGCGCTACTCTCACCATCTTGTCGCCATCATTGCTCCGTCTGGCGCGGCACTACGCTTTTCTTCTCACGCTTTCGCCATACCCTCCTCCTCCGCTTTCCACCTCGTGCTGTCTTCGCTATCACCGTCTTTCATCCGCGCTCTGTGTTCGCTCTTTGATCCTTCGCTGTATTCGCTCACTCGCTCGGTTACGAGGTACGACGCCGACGCTCACCGAAGGAACTGGCGCCTGAGAGCTGTGCTCTAAAACAACGCAGAACAATAAGCATAAGGGAAACACAAAACGGCCAATATGCGCCAAGTTGACGTCGCAAGGCGGGGCTTAAGCCTGCGCAGCCGTCTCTTCAACACAACATCCCGCCCCGTAATCTCGCGCGCGTCTGAAACCAACCACGGACAGGTAGCATTCAGACCGCATGTATATAGCACGCTTATGTCTACATGTTTCATTCCATAGCGCTTTTGCCTGTATCCCCGAGTGACCGCTTGAACACTTCGCCACGCGTACGCAGTACACTCGCGTGGAGTCCTTCCAGAAGGTCTACCGGCGCCTGGTGGAGCAGGGCGGCGCACTGCCGGCCGCGGAGCTGTTCAGCCTATCGACGCTGCGAGACATCCAGGCCGAGCGTGCGGCCATGCTCTTCACGCGTGTGGCCATCAACCGGCGGCTGCACCGCTACTGCCCGATGCTGCAAGGCGAGTTCTACTACGCCCGGCAGCCGGTCACCCAGGTGCCCATGGCCATGTTCGTGCGCAAGGGACTGTCCAGGGTGGTGCGGCGCACACTCGACAACAAGTAAGTCATCGCCCGAAGAGACGGCGTAAAACCAGAGCCGTATACAGTGCGGAACCGGCAGGCGATCGATCGACGTCGCGTCGAGCTAACCCCTACTAGTAAGCGTGACTTTTGGACGGATATACGGGAATTGATTAGGGGAAACGCAAAGCGGTTGACCTGAAGTAATAGTCCTCCAGCCTCCTGCTCTGCTCATGGGGAATAGGAGAAAAAGAGGGACATGAGGAGTGATGTTGAAAAGAATAGGCCATTACCTCACTGAAGGTATAGACAAGGTCACCTTTTCAAGCCGATGCCCTGCGAACTATACACACTTTCTATATTAGTGCGAGAGGCCGGCTTGACCTACAGGCTATGAACACTTTTTATTTATTTATTTATTTATTTATTTATTTATTTATTTATTATTTATTTATTTATTTGTCTATTTATCTTTACTCTATTGATCCTCATCATTCACTGACCTTTATTCTTGATTAGGTCAATTAACCGGTTTACATGACTAAAACTTATTCTCTGTCTGCAAGTTTTATCCGGGATTAAGGTATAATGTTCGTATTGTAGTGAAGAAGAGAACGAAAAAGCGCTCTTACGTCTGTCGTTGAGCGCGCGATCAGCGTTCGTGCACTACCGGTGCGACCTTGATTGTGTGACACGTTAGTGTCTTGTAACAAATCGTCATATTACATTTGGTGGAGGTGGAGGAAACACAAGAACGTTTTTTCTGTCCTCTTCTTCACTACAATATTAATATCACTTTAACACGGCCTGCTTTTTTTGGCTAATCCTGAGCAGTGAACTATCGCTTGGGAAGAAGGACAAGAGCTCTCCAAACAACACCATGTTTTTGTTTGCCTTCTTCATCTCCTTTTTCCTCCTTCCTTTTACCGACACCGTGGTCGCTAGGTTAAATGGCTCAGGCGATTTTTTGACCATGTCAAGGTAATTGAATTTTTGGGTCCCCGAGAGGCGGTGTCACGCGTCTGATAATATAATTGTTGCGAAATTTGGAAAATATCTTTAACTAAGCAAAAAATCACGAAAACGAAACCGAAATCTGAACGAACAGCCGAGTGAACACCTTCGTGTGACGTCACGAGTGATACACAAGCGGGGAATGCACGCAAGGCATGCCGGTCCCGCCAGCGCGGAGAACGAAAGCGGTGAAGAGCAGACGCTCAGTTGGTGAGGTATCCTGCTGGGACGATCGCTTTCGTCGATACTATCGATCGCCTCGGCTATCAAGCGAGCGCTGATTGAACAAAACCGGATGAGCTGATGGCTGGTTGAGCAATACATCACGCGAAGGCGATAGTATCGCCGCAAGTCATCGTCCGAGAATAGGTCCCCTGATTCGTGACCGCGCCGGACCATTATTCGGGGGACAATGTCAGCTGCACCAGCTCGTCGGAGCTGTTAAACTATGACCGCAACAATGCCGACGAATTCATCAGCCATGAATCGCCATTCGCATTCGACCCATAACCACGAGAGCCAGCGCCTTGCGCAACACATCACGCTGCAACATGAAGACATAAGGTAGCCCTAACCACTGATTTGATATGAGCCGCTTGTTATTTTAGGTGTTTTACCCCATTTCAAGGAAGCGTTTCGCATACTCCCTATATAAGACGTGGAGCGCTGCTTCCCGCATTTGTATTTTGATATAGACGCACACAATTTTCCCGGATAAACAAGTCGCTGAGTGTCCTAAACACTGGCAGGTGCATTTGTTTACATCGGCATGGTACAGCTACCGCTTGTCGTTCACTTGAAATATAATGCAAGCTGCGCATAAGTGGTACAAAATAATGCCAGAACATAGCAAAACACGCAGATGTTGCGCATACAAGCACTGTCGCATCACTCCGAGTCGCGAGGGCATGAGCGACCGCACATCTTCGAAAACAACTAGCGGGAGATTGTAGTACGCATTGTTATTCTGCCTACTTATCATTCTTCGTGCTCTTTTCATGCACACAATTCATGCATTTCATAAAGTAGACATAGATTAAGGTATGTCACCTCCTTTTTCAAAATTTAAAAAATTTTGACCATTCAATTTTTATTTCACATTGACCTTACAAAGCACCGTTTTATATGATATTCAAAAGTAAAAAAGAGTGAAAAAATTATGCTGGCATTTGTTATTGACAAAAAAAAAAAAAAAAAAAAAAAACATGGCCAAACTTGGCTGTTACGCGAGCATTCATAACTAGCGAATGGAGAGCAGGAATTTTAAACTTTTTGGCAGAGAGGTAGCCAACTAACCAGACTGTGCAACCAACTAGGATCTTTGCCATCGGATAAGTGGGAATCAAGTTATAGCAAAAATACCAAAGAAAACAAGAAATGAGTCATTTTTGCCTGCATTCCTTGACATAAAACATGGTTACGTCAAAACTTACCATTCATTTTCATTAATCCTAGTTCATTTGCACAGGCTAGTAATAAAGGAACGAGCGTGCAAAGTTTCATTGAAAAATATTTATTCATTTCGAAGTTATAACTGTTTGCGCAACAGGAAACTGCAAGAAATCAGGTTTTGAGAAAAACAAGATTAAAGTTTTTCAATCCTTGTAGAAACAAGATCATCATGCCCTGGAAAATTAAAATCCCCCAGGTTCATAGCTAGGGCCCTCGTTAGCTGCCACGAGCTCTCTTTTGGCTTTTGTTGCTGCCCGTCTTTTTTTGCGGAGATGTTTTACCTCACCCGTTGATTGACGCTGGGCTTTCTTCACACGGTACTGGTCACTGGTGCAACATGCTACGAGTGTGTGGTGACCAGGTTCGATGCCTGCTTCCCTCAAAATATCTGCTTTACTTCTGTTGCCATCAGTGAAGTGGCACACAGCATCAAATAAACCAAAAAGTAGGATGGGCAGGCTCACGTGGACGTCTTTGGGAACCCGTTGCCAAATCATACCGTTGAAACTCTCGTTGGCATTTTGGGTTTTTCCATGCAGGCACTTCTTTAAGAGGTCAACCGTACAAAAGTCAGCATACACCCGCTTCACTTTGTTGAGTACCTCATTGGAAAGGCCCCCCTTGTGCTTGTAGAATCCACCACCGAGTGCATTCCGTCGGTTAAACCCGCACCAACTCTCAGTGCCAAGAGGGCACAGACCATGTCTTGGTGTTTCACTGCAGTGAAACAGGCTCGCTAATGCAGCTTGCTTCATGGCTTGCAGGTCTCCCACATTCGCTCTGATGGCAATACCATAATAGTTCTGCAGCCGGTCGATGAGGACATCCGTTAACTTTCCTTTGCCTCCAAGTCCACGAACAGTCTTTTTCAACTTTCGTAGGCGGCATCCTACACGCTTCTGTACGTGTCCAATGCACTCCAGTTTGCGCACGCTATTTGCGCCATATATGTCCTTTATAGCCGCGTGCTCTTGGATGTCGCCATCTCCATAGAAGTCTACATATTTTAAATCACGGCTTCGTTCTGCACGCTCGAACATACGATAGAGCCCTACTGCCTCCATACATCCAGCACTACCGGTGTAGTTCGCTTGGCACTGGGTATGATTTGCCTTCCACTCCAGAAATTCAGTGCTTGTGGGGTTCAACTTGCTTTTCGAATGGCATGCCCTACATTTACTTGACATGCCTTCTACGTCAATAACTTTCCCAGTATCAATGGATATCAAGGACACACAGCCGTTAAATGAAGAATGCCCACGCCTTTGCCATGTGCCATCACCTGACACACCACAGTCAGTACTTTGCACAAAACAACGCACTTCAGCAGCGGCATTCATCATTGACTTAGACGCAACAGTCTCTGCAGCTTTATAGAGCTTTGCAGATATCTTTTGGTAGGCAGAATGCCAAGGCGGCGGTGGCACGTTCATTACTTTTGCCAGCGTTACAGCTCCAGAATATCCCTTGCGCAGCTGACGCATTGCGTAGACGAGACGCAGGTTATTCTCAATAGCACTTCCAGCCTTTTTTGACGATTGGAATGAATCTGCATATGCGCATGCATCACATAGAACAGCATATGCAGATAATATTCCAAGCTGCGAGCATTCTTCTAATCTGAGCGACGTCTTCTTGCATTCCGGGCAGGCCAGTTTTGCAAAAACAGATGATAGGATCTCCATATCCATCATTCTATTACCTTGCAGTAGAGGTCCTTGCAGCGGCACATCACAATTGTTCTCCAAGTTCCCAAGCTTTGCAGCACTCGCCGATACATTCACGTCCGCATGGTCTTCGCTCGGAGACCATGCCTATGTTAATACTTTTGGCACTAAAAATAATAGCTATAAAAAGGACGAACGCGGTATCATTCAAAGCGGTAGCACAAAGCACACACAAAGTAAACAACTGAGACGCTTGTAGCGTTATGCATCCCCCTTGCGGAAATTTAAAGCAATGTTTTTAAAAAAGGAAGCCTTACTAATTGTCTTTGAATAATCTTTTACATATCAGACTAAAACATGCCAGAAAAATTTACCCTGAACTTGCCATGCCTTCTTATAAAAACGTTCAGCCTATGTTAATACTTTTGGCACTAAAAATAATAGCTATAAAAAGGACGAACGCGGTATCATTTAAAGCCAACGTTACTAGCTTACCTCTTTCAAAGAGGTAATCTAGTAACGCTGATTTAAAGCGGTAGCACAAAGCACACACAAAGTAAACAACTGAGACGCTTGTAGCGTTATGCATCCCCCTTGCGGAAATTTACAGCAATGTTTAAAAAAAAGGAAGCCTTACTAATTGTCTTTGAATAATCTTTTACATATCAGACTAAAACATGCCAGAAAATTTTCAATATACGCCGTTGATTATTGCTGAGTTATCTAGTTAACATAGAGCTAATGAATGAAACCGTAACTAGGCTGATCTCAGAAGCAGCAATTGAAGTGGGAGGTAAGGCACCAAAGCAACCTGTAGGGAAGCTCTCCCAAGAAACAAAGGACCTAATAAAGAAACGACAAAGCATGAAAGTGTCCAACTCGAGAGATCAGATAGAATTCGCTGAACTATCAAAACTGATCAAGAAGAAGAAAGTAAGGGATATTCGAAACAATAACGTGGGAAAAATTGAGGAAGCCGTAAAATATGGACGCAGCATGAAATCAGTAAGAAAGAAACTAGGCATAGGACAAGGCAAATTGTATGCACTGAAAGATAAGCATGGTAATATCATCAGCAATTTCGATGACATAGTAAAAGCAGCAGAAGAATTCTATACTGGCCTGTACAGTAGCCAAAACAGCCAAGCTACTTCCATTCGAAATAGTGATGAACCGGATACAGAAGCTCCTTCTATAACTAGCGATGAAGTTAGAAGGGCCTTGAAAGACATGACCAGGGGAAAAAGCGCCTGGAGAAGTTGGAATAACAGTAGATTTAATCAAAGATGGAGGAGATATCATGCTTGAAAAGCTTGCGGCCCTTTATACGCAATGCCTCACAACTTCAAGTGTACCAGAGAGCTGGAAGAACGCCAACATTATACTTATCCATAAGAAGGGAGACGTTAAAGAATTGAAGAATTACAGACCCATTAGCTTGCTTTCAGTATTGTATAAAATATTCACCAAGATAATTTCCAATAGAATCAGGACAACACTTGACTTCAGTCAACCAAGAGAACAGGCTGGCTTCAGGAAGGGATATTCTACGATGGACCATATCCATGCCATCAATCAGGTAATCGAGAAATCTGCGGAGTACAATCAACCTCTCTATATGGCTTTCATAGATTATGAAAAGGCATTCGATTCAGTAGAGATATCAGCAGTCATAGAGGCATTGCGTAATCAAGGAGTGGAGGAGGCATACATGAATATCTTGGCAAATATCTACAAGGATTCCACAGCTACCTTGGTTCTCCACAAGAAAAGTAGAAAGATACCTATCAAGAAAGGGGTCAGGCAAGGAGACACAATCTCTCCAATGCTATTCACTGCATGCTTAGAAGAAGTATTCAAGCTCTTAGACTGGGAAGGATTAGGAGTGAGGATCGATGGCGAATATCTCAGCAACCTTCGGTTTGCAGATGACATTCTCCTATTGAGCAACAATGGAGAGGAATTACAACAAATGATTGAGGACCTTCATCGAGAAAGTGCAAGAATTGGGTTGAAGATGAATATGCAGAAGACAAAGATAATGTTCAATAGCCTGGCAAGGGAACAAGAATTCAGGATCGCCTGTCAGCCTCTAGAGTCTGTAAAGGAATATGTTTATCTAGGTCAATTACTCACAGGGGACCCTGATCATGAGAAAGAAATTTACACAAGAATAAAATTGGGTTGGAGTGCATACGGCAGGCATTGCCAAATCCTGACTTGGAGCTTACCACTGTCGTTGAAAAGAAAAGTGTACAATCATTGCATTCTACCGGTGCTAACATACGGGGCAGAAACTTGGAGGTTAACAAAGAAGCTCGAGAACAAGTTAAGGACCGCACAAAGAGAAATGGAACGAAAAATCTTAGGAGTAACGTTAAGAGACAGGAAGAGAGCGGTGTGGATCAGAGAACAAACGGGGGTAGACGATATTCTAGTTGACATTAAGCGGAGGAAATGGAGCTGGGCAGGCCATGTAATGCGTAGGATGGATAACCGGTGGACCATTAGGGTTACAGAATGGATACCAAGAGAAGGGAAGCGCAGTCGAGGACGGCAGAAAGTCAGGTGGGATGATGAGGTTAGGAAATTCGCAGGCGCAAGTTGGAATATGCTAGCACAAGACAGGGGTAATTGGAGATCGCAGGGAGAGGCCTTCGTCCTGCAGTGGGCATAAATATAGGCTGATGATGATAATGATGATGATGATGATGATCTGTTGTGTTGCCAAAGCACATCAGTTTCGTTTCAGAACTGTTCACCAGCTGTTCGAAAGTTGGCTATAACTTTTGAACTAAATAAGATACGAACATGATTCTTGCTGCAAAACATTTTTGAGTGTTTGGGGATTCTCGAAATCTAAAAAAGAAAAAAAATGTAATTTTTGCAAAAAAACGCCTTTTCAAAGGTGGTGACATACCTTAAGAATTTGCGCGTAATATCGTTCATTTAGAGGATGCGTAGTTTTCTCGCGGAAACGCTTATGCAGTGTACTGACACAATTGGCAGCTAAACGAGGTGCATGGTTGTTTAAGCTGCTGTATCTAAGCTATGAGCCTCCGCTTGTTCCCCGTTTGGTATAAGAGGCAAGCAGTGCACCTCGGAATCTAAATATTGAGTCAGCATAATAAAAATTGGAGGACGCTTAAGCTTCACCTTTTAAGAGTGGAACGCGATAGCGTTATCGGGCTCCGTTCGCATAGAATTTTTCTTTGAGTAGGCTTCACTGCAACACAGAACGTGGGAAATCCAGCTTACAAAGACCAAGCTTACACCAATCCCCTTAAAGCCGGCTTCACTTTTAAACAGAAATGCGCTGGGAGAAAGACGTTTTTCCAGGGGCAATATAAGTCGTCTTATATTAAAATGGGAAGGCCCTATCACGTTTTTTATTATTTTATGAGTTGTTTGCTATTGCCCCGACGCGCGCGCGTGTCTAAAACGCATTAGGCAGGCGAAGTCCCAGTTTGACCTGCCGAGGATGCCAGCCTCATCTGGATATGAATTTCGCAACTAACCTATCCGAGCGCGCCGCTGTTTGTATGGTAGCAATGCTGGAAAAGGGGTTTGTGTTTGAGTTTCCTCGCAACAAAATTATATTTTCTCGTACATTAAAATTACAATCCGACGCCACCATGTCTGTAGGCTGTGGTTAAGTCGTATTTACCATTTTTCTGACGGATTTAACTGTGAGAAATTCAATTATTGTTCACTAACACCTTGCGCCACGTGGAAGGCCTGCGCAGTCGGGGTGGTTGGGGATGATTTTATCCGGCATGGACGCCGACATCCACGTCGACGCCGGATTTTCTGGGACATGGGGCCCTTAACGGCAACGTATACCGATGAATTGATAGCGCACCGAGTCGTCGCTTCTCGCTTTGTGTTTGCACTATATGAAATGAAGAATAGTTTATTTCAAATCCGTATGGTCAAAGCTGAACTATAAAAGCAGTTTTCTTCATCTCAATGGCTATGTTAGCTTCAGGTCAGTCACTCAGGTCCGCCGGTACGTAGTAGACGCACGAACTCAGCGACTCTTAAGCCTAACCTCGGTTAAACGCGATCGATAGTGTCTCAAACTGTGCGTGCGGCTGGCGAGGGTTGAAGTTCGTGCAGCCAACAATGCAACACCGCTTGCCACCTATCACTTGGCCGAATACACACAGAACGTAACTTCTCGCGACAGGACCTTCTCACGCCAAAGACTAGCTCACGATCGCTGGCTCCTCGACGCTGATGCTGCCGTCTGCCATTCATTCCCAGCATTCCGTGCATATGCCGCCCTTTAGGTATGCTTTAGGTACGGTGGCTAGAAGGGGAGGTGGGAGTAACGCAGCCGTCGGAGAGCGCGGCGCGTGTTGCAGTGATTCATGATGCCGAGTGGTGGCGCGCGCGTCAGATAAAAAAAAAAAAAAAAAAAAAAAGCAGGGAAAAGATTGATACGACCTGATCTCTTATAATCATAGGTAGAGGTACAAGGTAAATTTTTGAAAAAGTTAAAGATTAATGAGAGGTATACAAAAATGCTAGATAAGGAACATGTATAGTATATACCTGATTAAATCAAGCAGGCTAGGTGACTATTTGTCGCCGCCCCGTTTCAAAGGGTATGCCAATAAATCATCATCATCAGCATCATCAGATGCCTCCGCTGTAGTTTGGCTGCTGCCTGAGCTAGCGAGTGCGCTCGGTTTGCATGTTTCTGTTCGGTTCTTTTAGCTCCACGGCTCATTTCTGTTCGCATTCGTGCACGATGTGCAGTTGTACCTCCTTGTGGTGACAATATTTTTACACGTTGCCATGCCGTAAGAAGCCATGGCAAGTCGCATGAAACGACAGACGCACTGTTTTGCGCGGGGCTGCACAACAAGCTATGTTTCTGCTAGAAAAGCAGAAAAAAATCCCTTTTCTTGGTGCCTGATGACGATGAGGCACTTAAAGCGTGGCAGCGGCCCGTGCCTCATGCATACAATGCCTTAGACAGGACTTCGAATATCTGCGAGCTGCACTTCGAACCCCAGTTGAATCATCTACAGGGTGTCCCAACTATCATGCAACAAGATTTTAAAATATCCTAATGCCCCGTAGCTGGACAGAACCAAGGCAATGTTGTTTGCCGTCGCTTGTAGATACTCTGATTATCTTTTGCATACCGCTTAATTACATAATTAGTCTTAATTAATCAACTTCTCGAATATTATAATTAGATGAAAGTGTCAATGTGAAAATCGTAGAGCAACTTGAAAAACTACCGATACAGCTTTCTTTTGCTCAATACGTGCTACATAAAAGTGTTTTTCCGAGCGTGAAAGAAGCCAGCGAATACACGCAAAGTGCCTCGAGCGGCCAGTCGCGCGCCAATTTTGCGTGTATTCGCGGGCTTCGTTCACGCTCGGAAAAACACACCGTGCCTCCGCGCCCGGCGGCGATCCCGGGGAGCGCCGCCGATTGATTGCTTGCAACACTCCGCCGCCGCCCTTGCTCTCACCTGCCCCTTCTAGCCAGCGTACTTTAGGTCATAACACAATGCGGCCAGTAGCCTAGGAGCAGGCAAGGCAGGTGGTTCGAGGTAATCAACAAAATTAATTTGCAAAAAATGTGCGCAACTCTAAACCTGCTCACCCGCCGTGGTTGCTCAGTGGCTATGGTGTTGGGCTGCTGAGCACGAGGTCGCGGGATCGAATCCCGGCCACGGCGGCCGCATTTCGATGGGGGCGAAATGCGAAAACACCCGTGTACTTAGATTTAGGTGCACGTTAAAGAACCCCAGGTGGTCTAAATTTCCGGAGTCCTCCACTACGGCGTGCCTCATAATCAGAACTGGTTTTGGCACGTAAAACCCCATAATTTAATTTTTTTGTAAACCTGCTCTTTTGAGAACATGACAGAAGTGTGCAGAGGAACGTACCCAGCGAATTTCATTGACATCCGCTGACATCGAAACATCACCGGAGTTGCCCTTTAACGACAGATGCATGTAAAACAGTTGCCGCGGTCTTCCTCTTCTCATAGCAAGTTCCTACTCCTGTCGACGCATTTGTTCTTTTTCTCCTCTAACATCTTATTTAATTTTCATACGCCATCTTGAGTTTACTGACGAATATCTGGTACGTTTTCGATGTATTTTTGGTCGCTCTTGATAGCATTTGCCTGGGTACATCCTATTACATCAACCCCGATCCTCGCAAAGCCTTTCGCGTCATTTGTTCCCATTTGCAAACTCCGACAGCTCGTTTCCATCACTTCGCTGCCGCAGGCTGGGCCAGATGCGTCAGAGTGGCCTGCTGGACAAGTGGTTGGCCGAGATCTCCGCTCCGGGCTGCGAGTCCGTCGTGTGGCAGGCGTCGTCATCGGAGACGGAGGCAGGCGAGGGAGAGGGTTCTTCCAGCCTCGGACACTCTCTCGCCACCTTTCTGGTGCTCGGCCTTGGCCTGGGTTGCGCAGCCATTGTGCTGCTCCTCGAGAACCTGGCACACTTCCACGCTACAAGAAATGTGCACGCGAGGGCAGTGCGCCGACGCTTGAGAAAGGCTGCGCCGCGCCCGTAGAGGCGTCCTATAGCAAGATAATGACGTCGTAGTGACTATGAAGCTACGTTATGGAGAGAGAAACAATAAGAGAGAGAGAGAGAATCAGATACGAAATTATTTAGCTGCAGAAACGGCGCACATACGTATTAAAAAACAAACGAATGAGAGTAGTGCCGATAGAAGCGTGAACCGTTGGGTTAATTGGTGCGACTTTTGAAGGTGGAAGAGCGTTTAACTGCCGATGAAAAGAACAAAGACCAAAGGAACACAGATACAGACAGGAAACACGCCCTCTCCTGTCTGTATCTGTATTCCTTCCATCTGTGTTCTTTTCATCGGCAATTCAGCGCTCTTCCACCTTCAAAAGTAGTGCCGATGGTGAGCCAGATGCGGTGTCGCCGCCTTAGCGAGCCCCACAGAGTTACTAGAATCACCGTCGAATGCCACCAATACAGCACAAAACCAGCACCCAACCTTCGACACCTGCTATGGACCTGACCCTGGCTGAAAGGTGCTCGCGGGCGCCATTGGGTACGGTGCGCCAGTGGCGTAGCCAGGGAAAGGGGGGGGGGGCGAGGACACCGAGCACGTGCCCCTTGCCCTCTCCCCAAAGAATTTGCATGCTAGCACGCGGCCTGCCCAGTCACCCCCCCCCCCCCCCTCGTTTGCCAGTAAAATGCGTGCCCTCCTCCGCTGAAAAATGTTTTAGCTATTCCACTGCAGGTGAGCTCTTCGAAGGAGCGAATCAATCCGCCAGCTGCGACCCTCACCCCTCACTTGGGTCGCCGCGTGGTCCCTCATCCTGGAAACGGGCATCCACCTGAAGATGTAGGGTACCATCCCTATTGCTCCCTACCAAAACAGGTCCAAGCGTCTGCCCTGCAAATAAGTATTCTCACTCATTCATTCAATGTTTGTTAGTGAAGGCCCGGCTTCATGAAGTTATTCTTGTGCAAGAAGGAACAACAATGAATCATCATAGGCATGTGCTATAACGAACAGTCTCGGTGCTCGTAGGGGAACTGTTTAGTATAATAGAAGTAAAACGTGGAGACGGGCTGGACGCCTTGTAGCGTTTCGTGCACGAGACACCTCACATGCGTTCATAATAGATTTTTAGTATGTTGAACGAAAAGCTCTATGGGAGCGTAAAAAATATATATAGCTTGAGGTGTGACGTTCATCGAAGGCCACGATCTATAAGATCCATCCTTATCGTTCGAAAGTACATGATATCACATTCTCATCGTCTCATTTGCACCGAGCTTCTGGCGAGAGGCCTTAATGCCGCAAACACGGGCACGTTATATCCTACATCCGTGGCTCATGAAGCCGCAGTTACGACCGTGTCGTCGAATAAAGGGCCCCTCACCAGGTCTGGCGATTCTGAGCTAACAAGCGCATTGCACGCAATGCGCGCTACCGATTGTGTCTCCTAAGTATTGCATCGCTACGCGTTGCGGAAAGGGTTTGAATTTCAACCAAACGTCGTTTGCCTTTCTCGCGGGCACCGCGCTCCCAACTGGAGAGTCGACGTAATATCCATGCAAATCGCGCAAATGCGCCTACACTCAAGAAAGGTTTGCACCCTTTGGGCTTATCTTGTCCCACAACGGTAATCGTCATATGCCTTGCCCGTATTTCCTTTCTTTAGCGCTGCGCGCCCGGTGTTAGTAGGTCACGAACAACATGCGCGTTATCAGCGTGACATAACATTCTCGACAGGAAAGTAGCGAGCGCCGAGTTTTCAAGAACGGAAACGCGAGCAAGGTAGATGACGATTATCGTTGTGGGACAAGATAAGCCCCAAAGGGTGCAAACTTTTTCAAGAGTGTAGGTACATGGCAGTGCTGTGACAGTCGATCATAGTGACACGTGACTTAGAGAATTATTCAAGGTAACATCAGTTATTCAGTTTAGTCTGTTGCTTCGGTAGACGAACTAAAGTGAAATAATAAAACATGCAAACCGAATGTCTGCGTGTCTTTGTTTTACTTCGTGGCGTAGCAAGAGAGATGTACTTTCGTTCCGTCTGTTTGTTCCCACGTCGTGCAGTCATGCACGCGCAGAGAACGAAAGTGTCAATTTCTACAGTATACGTGTTGCAGCACCGCAATCATGCTCTTTCATCTTATCACGCCTGGCTCATCGCTCGTGATTGTGGCACAGATCAGGTGTACAAAAATCACTTATTAACCTCTTAGTTAATTACTTTACGACACATATTGCAATTTAAGAACTTGTAACCGGTAAGCTCGTCAGGCGTATCCACTTGGAAGGAATTTCCAGAGTGACACCAGTTTGGAGATATGCGCCATCAAACTCGCCGTAAAAATGCACTGTTGTTCCACTTACTTTTTTACCAAAATGCACTGAAGCACAAAAGTAACTGGACCGCTCATGTATTTCGTCCCACACTTTGAGAAATAATATCTCGAAAGTGGTGTCATCCTGGGCCGGTACTTTGTTGCGATGCCTTTAATGTCATAATGCCTTTTCGCGCTTATCGCGCTTTGTCAGTGGTCAGAGCGACGGTCCGCTCGCGTTATCAACGTTGATATCGTGAGCGGGCCGTCGCTCTGACCACTGACAAAGCGCGATAAGCGCGAAAAGCATTATGACATTAAAGGCATCGCTACAAAATAGCGGCCCTGGAAAGTCATTTCAAGTTGGATGCGTCTTGCAAACTTACTAGCTACAATTCGTAAATTGCAATATGTGTCGTGAAGTAATTGACTAAGAAGTTCATTAGTAAAATTTTGTTAATTAGTTGAATATGTTTTGCGATGTCTCGTGCTACTAATGTCCACCTCCTCGAATAACCCAGCTCAACGATAAGAATTATGCTACCTGCCACAGACGATTTTTAAAAATTCTGTAAAGCTTAAATATGAACATCCTGTATATTGTTTATTCCTTCACTAGTCACTAGTGGAAATTACAGCTGGCCTTTAACAAAGTCTTTATCAAAGTTTATACGCTTGTATTTCTTATCCTGGTTCCACCTTTCAAACGTTAAAATGGGTACTTTTGTGAGTAGATAACTGTGTTTCAGCCTTTTTAGAACGCCCGAAAAAAAAAAAGTCGTTTAATCGATTAATCGACGAAAAACCCCACATCGAAAGCGATTAATCGATTATAGGCTAAACCGATGAACAATTTATCGTTAATCGATTAAAAATTTAATTGACCATCTCTAGCATGTAGGAGAAAACACCGAAGTAAGAATCATGGCGTACTGCTTCGTGCTGATGCTTGGGGCAAGAAGCTGTACGAGCCATGTTTTGAGGCAACAACAACAACAGTAATCAGTATATTTTTTAACTATAACGTAGGCATGGGTAGCGTAGTGACGCATGCGATTGCGAGGCTATAAGGCACCGTAAATAGATCTGTCAAAGAGCTCAGTGGCTGAGTGGAGGCGTGCAATTGCTTACAAACTTCTGTCGATCGGTTGGCTTTTCATGCGTGCATGAATGATTAAGGAAACTTAAAATATTTACACTGCGTAAAGGTGCAGTTATCTTTGCTCACAGCGACCTAGAAGGCCCAAAACTTTCACTGATTATCTCTGGATTGGTTGAGAATAAGCGGCTTTAGCCCTATACAATCATGTACTACATGACTTGACCTCGTGTCTTCCACCAACACTGATATAGTATAGGTACAATTTTGTAACTGCACTCTATTTAACAGAAAAGCATGTGTTCTTCTTCTTTCTGGGGTTTTACGTGCCAAAACCAGTTCTGATTATGAGGCACGCCGTAGTGGAGGGCTCCGGAATAATTTTGACAACCTGGGGTTCTTTAACGTGCACTACAACGCAAGCACACGGGCGTTTTTGCATTTAGCCTCCATCGAAATGCGGCCGCCGCGGCCGGGATTCGATCCCGCGATCTCGTGCTCAGCAGCGCAACGCCTTAGCTGACTGAGCCACCCCGGCGGGTGTACGAGAAAAGCATGTGTTATCCTGAAGAAGTCCAATTACCGGACAAGCTAAACCTCTCTAGTGTCTATAGTGGCGGGGACGCTCGCTCCCCAAATGATGGGTTCGCGCCACTTCAAATATTTATATCTGCGCTATTATACTTAACTAATTTGCAAAATTGTTGCTGTAGAATACTCCCTAGAGGGCACGCAGTTGCGAAACTTGAGCAGTATATACACTGTAAACGAAAATACCCCCGCATGGGAATTTTAACGAGGTGATGTGCCCTATATACTCCCATCCTTGAATATTTATTCCGATGTATGGGAGGAATACAACGGCATTCCCTCGTTTCACTCCGCTCACAACCTGTGGGAGGATAAGGGCGGACATGACGTGATTTTATTCCGCCTTCAAAATTTTGTTCTCCCCGGGAACTCCGCACAGGGAGTTTTAAAAAACTCCCCTGCCAAAGCAGGTTTGGTCACGTGGTGCTTCCCATAAGGCTGTGCGCCGCGCCAGCGACCGGCCGCGTTCGGCGGAGTCGGCGGTGCTCATGGCTGACGGTTTGTTTACATCTGTGAAGTGTCGTTCCGTGCTAGCGTTTCGCCGATTTTCTTTCCTATACTTCCTTCCAGAAAGTGTTATACGCCTGTCTGAAGCTCACTGCATCTCATCTTCATGTGCGTTAGCTGTGATCACTCTGCTGGCAACGATGAATGCAAGAGCAACGATTTCAAGTGCGGAAAAAGGCTTAATTGTGACCACGAAGCTGCCGGTTGGCTCGTGATGTCGCCTCGGGTTTCTGGCTGTGCTTCCGTGTTGCGTGACCTTGACTTGTGTTCCTCAGTGAGTTCAATACCACTTTTATGTCCTTTTGAGTATATTCTGACAACGTCTGGTGTAAAGTGCCGCGTAGCAATGGCAACAGCAGCCACGGTTCGAGCGACAACGTCCGTGATAGCCGCACATGAATGCCATATTCCGACTTCGTCACGGTGCTGTGCTGCCAGTAAGTTAGACCGTCGTGCAAGCAACTCTTTTATGAATCTGTGTACGGATATCCTCGCCCAAGAAATACGGTAGGACGTAAGTACGTACTGTGAATAAAGCTTCTTACTGAGCGATGTGAATTGAATTGTTATCGCGCAGTTCTGTTTTGATCACGTCGTTGCTTCGGATATTGCATTAACATCATGCTCCATCCAACATACTGATTTAGGAGCATACCTGCTGGCTCCGAGCGTGAGGATTCGTTTGCCAGATGAGCGATATGGCTCCGTTTCACAGCCGAGAGACATTGCTTGGACGCGGAGCAAGTAGTGCGGTCAAAAAAATTTATGACTACGCAATTTTCGGTGTTACGTAGGCTGCTACGGGTCATGCTCACATGTAATAAATTGTTATCCAGCCACAATTCTTTCGCACGAAGCTAATTTTGTGATGAAGCACGCGCACGTACATTTTTCTTGCGTAGTGTAACTAACGCACTACTTTTTGGCCGCGGACGCCGGCAGTGTGCGAAGTCGCTTCAGCGCTCACCAAATGGCATTCTAATTTTGAAAAATTATGCCATGAACGTTGTTTTTTCAATATTCTAAGTTAACAGTTCCGTGTGGATTTATGTTTCATGTTGTTTTCAGAGAGACCGATCTCATATGTGATATTTATATCTGCGCTATTATACTTAACTAATTTGCAAAATTGTTGATGTAGAATACTCCCTAGAGGGCACGCAGTTGCGAAACTTGAGCAGTATATAGCTCCGATAGTAATGTCGAATGATTTGGGAGCCTATACCTACCTGCTACTCATCTGTAACGAGGGCTGTCAGAGTGAGATTTAATTGCCGCGTTAATGCCAATTTCCTGCAAGTACGCGAACAGCGAGCCGTGTGTTTCAGATACTGCACGAGTAATTGCGCGGGTCATAATGCGGAAATAGAAATCAGCGCCGTGTCTACGTGTTTATGTACTTTACTAGTGTCCCCGTCCTCGCTCGGCCGTTAGTTCAAGTTAGAGTGTGGGCAGCGCTCGAAGAGAGGCATGAAGTATGTACGCGCGCGCATGTCACGGCTTATAACGAGTGCGAAGAATTAGCTTTCAAGGCTCGAAGCTGTAATGTCCTCTGTACAGCGGTTCCCATTAAACAAGTTCAAGAGACATGCATTTAGATAACTTGCTAGCACACGCATGGATTTTAGATGCGAGGAGGCATTATACCACTACGAAGCATGACATTCATTCAGATGACATAGTTCGCCATGTTACAATGGATCACAGGCTTCGAATTTAGCCATCAAAATACTCAGAGAACTTTACTTCAACCATTCGGTCAAACGACCTCGTGGGTACGTATTCTGCGGCCTGCTTCAAGCCAGCCACACCACGGATCTCGAGCTTTGAAGTTCGCAGCACGAGCAGTCAACGCACGGCCTCTGACATGAACTGGACGATGCTCACGTGTTTATCGAGACAACTCACAACGAGGTTCACGGCACAATGTCGGTGCACCCGCCCGCTCGCCGATGGAAGTAGAACACTTGAAGAACGGCGCGAAAATGTTCGCAGCGCGGTCTGCCTGTGAAAAGATCCGGCGCGCTTCGAACAAAGTGCCATCATATCCGCGTCATCACTCAGCCAATTAAGTGTCCGACCGTAGACTTCACGCACTTTGTGGGTCCAGTCATGGCTGGCCGCAACGGCAACAAGCCTTACAATGACGAGTGTCTTTCGATGGGACATTTTGTACAAGGTGATCCAATGATTGCGAAAATTACGACAAAACAATTATGGCAGAACACTATATGAATGCAATCTGTCAAACGAGGCTCGATTGTCAATAAAAGCGATAATGTACAAAGAAAGGAACACTGAAATTAAACTGTACACTGTGAAGCAGCCTGTGCGACCGTTGTCACAGGCTCTTCCATCACCGACAGATGGCGGGATGGCGAAAGGCCTGACCACCGCAGGTGGCGAGCCGTTTCGTCCGTGCCACGAAGCGGCTAGCCGGGTTTGACGACTGCCATGGAGATGGCGCGCTGCCTCTTGTAGTCGTAGTGGGTGAGCGGCTGGTGGAACCAGTCGAGGTCGCTCGGCAGGTGGTATCGCATCACCGTGGTGATGAGCATTACGGGTCGCGCCCGATCGGCGGGGATGCCCGGCAGGGTCATCTCGCGCACCGCGTTGGGGATGTACGTGGGGCCAGTGTAGAGCTCCTGGGTCTTGGTGCACTGGACCACGCCCTGGACCAGGATCACGTCCAGCACGGCCTCGTCGAGCGAGAAGTCGATGGCGTAATACAAGTTGGGCATAATGCCGTTCTCCAGGAAGCGTTTCAGCTTGTCGTGCGTCCACTCCTGCGAGTGGGAAAGCGTGAGCGCACGTGTGGCAGACTTCCCTCGTTAGTTCTTTTTTTTCTGCCATCGCTTTAAAGCTGCGATATTTGACAATTGTTGTGAGACATGGAAGGCGTCCGTTTCTATTTTTGTTAATTTTGTTACACTGAAGTCGCTTGCTCGGTGTTTAAAAAAAAAAACACGTGAAACATTAATCTACAGAAACTATAGAAACTACAGATGGAAGATGCGGCAAAGGCAAGAATTTGTTTTCCCCCTTCTTTCCTGCTTGCCTTATGGAATTTCAAAACTGCACAAGTTAATTAAACTGAAGTAAAACATGGCAACAACATGATGCCTATCTCCCACGTACTTTCGGTGTGTTGGCGCCGCCTGTATCTCTTTTGACCCGCAAAGTCAACGTTGTATTCTGAGCTGCATTGCGTTCTACCCATGTGGTTTTTACAGCATTGGCTACTACACGGCATGTCAACCTTCTGTAATGTAAAACAGACCCGCCGAGGCCCCGTGGCGAAAATACGTTCGAAGTACGTCCTGTGTTGTTGCCCCATCAAAACACACCACATCAATATTGAAATCGACCGCCGGTATGCACACTCACCTGGTACCGCTTCTGGTTCACGAGCACGGCGAGACCAATGCGGATGGCGACACTGAACCACATGCGGTACACCAGGTTTGGCGCCTCCGGGTGCTGCTCGACCAGCGCCGTCATCTCCTCCATGGGGATGCAGCACATCTCGACGTCCGTCTCGCACACGCACTGGCACACCGACGGCCTGGACGTCAAGAAGCCCAGCAGCCCGAGCGCGTCAGGCGCCACGAGGTAGTCTTGGAAGGCGCCCTCGCAGAAGTAGAAATGCGTCGAGTCCGAGTTGGCGAGCTGCACGGGGTTCGCCCAAGGTTCCTCATTGCAGCCGCTCACCCGGACAATCCCCGAGCAGATGATAAGACGCAGTCGTGCATGTTGTTCTTTTCGACAAGCAGCTCGCCTTCTTTCAGGTACTGGTAGAAGGAATTGAGCAGCCGCGGCACGACGTCGCGCGTGAGCCACGGCACGCTGAGCATCGTGTTGAACGCCGCGTTGCCCACGGCCACGTTGGCGGGCATGCCGTCGGCGCGCTGGATCATCCAAGAGAGGTTGGAGAAAAGCAGGCCGAACTGCTTGTCGTCCAGTAGGCCCCCTTCGTGCAGCTCTCTGAGACCATCGAGCGCCTTGTTGAGGATTCTGCGCGCCGCCTGGCGCGTCTTGGTCGCCACTTCGATGTTAGGGTAGCGCTGCTGAATGTCCACGACGTTCTTCAGCGTTTGCAGCTTGTTGTAGCCGCTGTTCTCACGTATGGCGGCTGCCAGCTGCGGGGTGGTGACGAAACGGGACACCTTGTTCATGGCCTCGTCCTCTGCCGTGATATAGGCCCAGCTCAGGTCGTACGCGTAGAACAGCTTGCGGTTCAGCAGCCCGTCCAGCATGTCCCATATCCACAGGAAGAGCACGACGCGTTTCTGTAGAGTCTTCACGATCCGGCATGAGATGAGAGTGATGAAGCTGATCTGCAGGAAGCTGGTGTAAGTGGTGTCGGGCTTGCCTCCGCTGGTCACTGAGGCCATGCTGATGAGCACGAACTCCGTGACTACCAGGAAATACATAATAACGTCAAGCTGCTTCCATATGTCCTTGCCCACGCGCAGCATGCCAACGGTGTACACCAGAAGCACCATCTCGATCGAGTACAGCAGCACGTAGGCGCCCTGCACCGATGTGATGATCGACAGGAGCAGCTCGTGTTGCGATGGGTCCGCGCGCTTTTTGAGCAGGAACAGAGCCAGGCCACTGAGCAGCAAGACGAAACCCAGAGCAATGAACCCAATTAGGGCGTGATACCAGCCTTCTTTGAGCATGGCAGAGAGGAGGCTGACATGCTCCATGTCGTCTTCGTCGTCGTCTGTGCGCGAGCGGCTGGAACGTACCGACCGATATTGGCGCTTCTCGATGGCCTCGTTACCGGCGAACCGTTGCACCAAGTCCTTCAGCCCGTAGATCCAGTCGGGGACGGTCACGAAAGGCTTCATCATGCTGTAATCCAGGTAGATTTCCTTTTCCATAGGATACTGCAGGGCGGCCAGTATTTTGCCCCTCGTTTTGCTGTGAATCATGCCGTCTTCATATTGCTTGTTGCAGCAGACCTTCTGGAGCCTGAGGATGGAGCAGCTGGCCTTTCTTGCAGCAGCATTCCTGTAGACGCGAGCGGGCATGTAAGTCTCCGTCTGTTCGGCAGTGATCTTCTTCTTCGACGCCTATATACGGGTTGTCGATGCACGTGTGCATCTGAACCCACTTCCAGTCGGCACCCGAGAACTTCTTGTCGCGCCGCTGAAAGCTAGTCGACGAATTTGCGGTGTTGCGAAGCGCAACTATAACCATGTTCATGTTCGCCCTTTCTACGTCCGATAGCGCCAGCAGCCCCAGCATTGACATGAGTTTCGGCAGCGTAGTGGTGTTGAGGACCTGCACAAGAAATAGCGTTCCCAGGCGAATGAACTGTTCCTTAAGAGCGTATTCGAGGTTGACGGTCGGAAAAGCCCTTGTCAAGTCCATGCCGATCATTATGGCACCCTTGAAGTTCGCCCAGGCCACAATCAAGCATTGCTGCCAACTGAGGCTGTAGCCCACGGATACCAGCAGCGGATACAGCACGATTATGGTCACGAACCGGACGCCGATCTTCGCAACATACGCGTTGACCGGGCTCATTATCTCGTGCCAGCTCAGATACTCCCGCGTGTCGCGGCCGATCCGATAAGCCGACAGGAAAATGAGGACGACGTTATAGCCGTACCTGATGAGCATCCAGAACTTCTTGAGCGCGACAGGGTTGTACACTGTGGCCGTCGAGTGAGAGCTGGTGGCGATCCCCATCGACATGATGGTGCTGATGCCAGCGCCGTGCATGAACTGCTCGGAGAAGGCCCACGTCGCGATCACGCTGATTGCGCTCACCACGAACGAGACGGGTAGGTCCTGCGCCAGCGATACCATAGACGTCGCGAGCGCGTGGCCGATTAACTTGCCCACCAGTGGCCCGATGAACAGTGTACACGTGACCGTTTTTAGGAGGGCATAAATAGTCAGCTTCTCGGGTAGCGTGCTGAACCGGTAGGCCATCCAGAGCACGGTGGCTCCGACAAGCGGCTCGCCCATGATGATGGTCTCGAGGATGTGCGAGCGGGCTGACGAGAGCGCGTTCATGTCCGACACGAACATGAGCTCGGGGCAGCAGGTGAGCAGGCTGATGAGCACCGTCTCGGCTAGGTGCTGTTTCTCGGCGTCCCGCGTGCCCGACATGTACAGCATGAAGAGTAAGGTGCTGAACAGCAGGCCACCGAAGCCAAGCAGCACGCACTGCCAGAAGCACTGTCTGAATAGGTGGCCGCGAAGGTTGATCGAGCCAGTGAACGCGAGCACGGGAAGGTAGAGGAACAGTAGCTCCCGGATATGCAGGTCCGTGACCGGAAGCACCTTCTCCTTGAGGTTGTAGCCACCGACGAGACGACCCGCGCCGAAGCCGAGCGCCACGACCACGGCAACGACGGGGATGTTGACGAAGCGTCGCAGTGCGCGGCACACACCGGCCACGACGGCCACCAAGAGGAGGATGATCACGCTGACCTGCCTATCGTGCAGGCTGAACTCGACGTCACCTTCCTTGCCGATCAGGGAATTCATCTCCGCGGCTGCGTTCGTCGCTCGAATGACGTGCACTGAGGTTACCGGCTGGGTCGCGAAGAACGCTCTCACGCGATGCTCGGGTAGCTCGTGAGCCCTGTGGCATTTCTCTTCTTCGTTCTCCATCGATGGTGCCACGTGCGCCCCGTGAGGGGTTTGTTGGTCAAACTAAAATGAGCACCTTTAGGTGCACTAAAATGTTGCGTTGACATTAGAGAACTGTTGGAGCGCTTGAAAATAAATATGTTCGTCCAATGAAAATCATAATTTCGTTATTATTATGCACAAAGGATGACGCATAATAGCCAGAAAAGCTAGAAAAAAAAATGAATTTTACGCAAATGATTATGTTTGTGTGTTCACAGTCGAAGAAAAAAAATTTAATGATGGAGTATAATTTATAAATAGATATAAAGAGTATGAAGCTGCTATAGTACTTTCAAAAAGACGAAAGTAAGCGTTGACATTGGCGCGAGGAGGCGTTTTTGTTCAGACTCTCCTGTGTGTAACAGAATATAAAACACACGTACACACACACACACACACCACGTAAACAGCATTTTGGCCTACATAGTGGTGACCGCAAGCTGGATTCGCCTTGGTGCGGTTCACCAGGAACTGGAGACACATCATAGGTTGTAGTGGTACTGGTACAAATTGTGAGCAATGTCACGTGTCAGAGTCACTTGCACACCCTCCGCGGTGGCTTAGCGGCTATGGCGTTGCGTTGCTAAAACACGAGGCCGCGTGACCAAATCCCGGCCGCGGCCGCCGCATCTCGATAGGGGCAAAATACAAAAACGCCCTTTAACGGGCATTGGGGGCATGTTAAAGATCCCCTGGTGGTCAAAATTATTCTTGAGTCCCCCACTATGGAGTGCCTGAAAATCGAACGTGGTTTTGGCACGTAAAACCCCAGAATTCAGACACTTGCACACGTGTTTCGTGTTTATGCTGCGCACGCGCGCCAGAACAGCAGAAGCCGGTCTCTTGGATCGCACACTTGGATAGCAGACCATTATCTGGTGACGTTGTTTCGGGTCCCTGTCCTGACGCCAATAGCGCAGCCGTGATTATCAGGACAGCTCTAGCTTCTTTACAAGTCACTGGACAAGACACATGGCTTTATAGGTGCCGGAACGTACGTAGTGGACTTGTAAATATGCATCTCACTCTCTTCTTCATCGCAAATTATCACTCTTATGTTTTATCGCTTTTCCTTCTCGGTGCAGAGAAGCAGTCCAGAGCCAGCAATAGCTCAAGCCGACCTCTCTGCTTTTCTTTATATAAATTTATCCCTCTGTGCACATGTGCTGCCAAGATGCGCACATATGTCCTGCGTAATTAAGCAATAAATTACCGCATAATGCCTGCGTAACATATAGTCACCTGTTAGCTGTAGGTGCCTCTGAAGCATACGGTGCTGGTAATGTAAGAGCGCATGATATTCAACGGTTTTTGTAATTGCGTTGGAACACCTACGTTGCTGGTACGCGTTGGTACTTGGTGCGTACAAACGTGGGCAACACAAGCGGGCGGCAGATAAAATTTGTGCTTGAAACTAAAATTTGCCTCCCATAGTGGACAGCGGAGAAGGAGCCATCCTTCACTTCGTGAAACTCGGTGACTATTGATGTCTTTACGCTGTACCGGATGATTGTTCAGACCTACTTATTGCACGAATGAGCCGCGTAACCAGATCACACCACCGCTGGTGCTGGTAGTTTCCACTTCCGGCAGTTTAGGTCCTTTCCTGAGCACATGCTGGTTTGAAGTCATAAATCTGGAGCGGGTTCAATGGGATCCACGCCGTCAACGTTACCGTGTAAAGGCTTTTTGATTAGCTAGACACAGCGCGAGTCCTGAAAAGACGATAAATGCCTCACTCAGACCGTGCACGGTGCCGGTGGCATCGAGAAAGCCGGTCGTGGCATCGAGTGTGTGGGCTCTGCCGTCGTCGCTGCCGCTGCGCCGGTGGTTGTGGAGGCCATGCTTCGGGATTCGCGTTCCGCTGGAAACCGGTTGGGACATGAAGGTGGGCGCGATGTCGTTCACCGGCGCGGGAAACACAGCGGCAAGTCTGAAGGAGGCGACGTGCAGGTGTGACGCAACTACAATTGCAGTAACATTCACGCCCGCCTGTTGCGGGCAAGCGTAAGGAGGACTTCCGTATTGTCGTTCACGTTGGCGGAATACGAGATTAATTTTTGTTGGTCAGTGTGTGCTCGCTCGATATGCCGTGCGCTCCATACCAAACGAGTCGCGTTTCTCTCCAATCTCAAAGCAGTCGCATTGTAAGCACGGGGTTCTCGTATTGGCGAGGCAGAAAGCGGTTTTGAGAAAGACGGTTTGTTCTTGTCTGCCCCCTTTCTTGTTTAGTTGTTTCTTTGCTCCGAAGGTATACATATCCGGGGTATAACGTCAACAGGAACGTTCAAACATGGCGCCTTTTCATTCCCGGTAAATTTATCCTACTACCGCTATAGCAGTAGGGAACGGGGAACACGGATAGATAAGAGAGTATGACATTTGGCGGACACTCAAGGCTCTTTATTTGCCCGCAATGAACATCTAATCAGGACCGAACCGCGCGCCCTTTATCTGTTTCGGCAAAGTTTACCCTACTCTCCGCGAAGCGTCATTCGATGCACAACGGAAACTGCCGGGTTTTCTGAACGTCGGTAGCGTGGCCGAGCGGTCTAAGGCGCTGGTTTTAGGCACCAGTCTCTTCGGGGGCGTGGGTTCGAATCCCACCGCTGCCAGAAACTTTTTTTGGATCGTTAAAAACATGTTTTATTAAGAATTGTAGCGCCATGCAAGACATTGACAAAGCTGTGCAATTCATTATGGAATAGTCAGTTGGTTCACTATTCTGCAGTTCTGGAGCTCATTTTTTAGGTTGGCTTTCTCTCTATGAAAGTGTAAATGTTGGTATTTATTGTGTCGCTGGCTCTTCAGAAAATGATCCGTTGCGGAAACATTATTTGCACGGGCTTTCTTTCACATGAATACTCACAGAAATGCAACTGTGGTCTGGGTTTCGAGCGGCTCGCCACAAGCATATGGATGCATACGCAGGCAGCTGGGCAGGTACGTCCAGATGTGGCATAACGCGAATAGCCACAGCTGCAGCTGCTCGTGGTAAGTAGTTGTCGAGATGTGTGGACGTATATATAATGCACATCGTACAAGTGCGGCTCAGCGTTTTTGCTAACATAAAGATCTAGTCTCGGGGCTTTGCCTTTTCAGCCGTAGGATTGATACGGTTAAGCCGCTACCTCTAAGCTGCCTTATTATGCGGGACGGAAAGATTAACCACACTTAGTCTTTGCGCACGGTAAAACGTTTTAACTAAAACACAAAATAATACTGAAAAGCTTGCGTAAACGTACCTAGAGAAATTGAGCTTCATCATTTACCCAAGGGAAACATGGCGCTAGAATAATTATTCCCGTGCATCAATCAAGTTCGCGATCACGTTTGCGAATAAAGCTAAGAAGTGAAGAGCGTTAACGACTAAAGCAATGAAAAGTGCGTATTTACTCGATATGCACTTGATATATCTGCGACAAAGTCGAAAATACAGCAAATTTGAAAGGTATTTCATGACCCAAAATCTCGGGACTCGAGCAAATTTAAGCCTTTGAGTTATGCGATCTGTGCGAGCCGTCACGTGACGGCGACCACGTAAGCCCGGTGGGAGCGTCGACGGCAGGGCGCTTATGCACCTTGCACTGGCCAAAGGGCCGCTGCGACGCTCTCATTCATGACCCCAGCGTCACCGGCATCGCCCGATGTAGGGACACGAAAAAAATGAGACCACGCATTAAAAATGACAACGACCCGCGATTCATCGTTCGTCCGACTATCACGTACCAAGCTTTGCCGAGCTGAAGCTCGAGGTTGATCGCGCTTTGATCTCAATCGAAAGCATGCTCTTTCGCAGGGGCAAACAGCCACGAAGGGGCGTTTATTGTCCTCGATTTGCCACGGAGAGGTGCACATGTGGTCTGATGTAAGCACATAACACCACAAATACATTTCTTTAGCGTATCCTCCAGGTAGCTCCACATGGACAAGACGGTGAAGGAGCGTGTCGGACCGTAATAGCCGACGTTAGGTGGGTAAGAACCCGTGGGCGCGGACCTCTCCCGCGTCAGAAATACACTAAGCTCTGCTGTGGCACCTCAGAAGTGCTGGGGTATAATGTAAGTTTTTAGCATGCTTTACGGCGGACCTGCGAATATAGATAATTTGAATGCCAACTGTGCGACATTTTTAAAGCGAAGCATTATATGGCTATAGGCGAAACGAAAAAAAAAAAAAAAAAAAAAAAAAAAAACGTCTGTCCGTCGCCTGTCAGCAGAAAACTATCATCATCAGCACTGGCTCGAGCGTCGTCGTCTTCTTGCGCAGCTAGCTCGTTGGCGCCCCTCGGGTTGAGCTCGTGCTCGTGCCACTGCTCCTGCGTTCCTCATCTTCTTCCACAGCTGGCTCCGTTGCCGCTCATCATTCCAGCGTAGAATTTTACTTCTCTTCTGTCGTCGTAATGAGGAGGCCGCGTTTACGGGGGTATGAGCCATTTCTTAAGGGGGTATGAGCCAGTCATAGTCTTACGTAACGCACAGTTTTATTTTTGTAGCAATTTAATTTCGAAGAATCGCAAGCGCCAATGGCGGGCGGATGCTGCTAACCACGCCGCCGAGCAAACTCAAGACATCCAACGCAAGCGACAACGGCTGACTGCGGGCATACAGTCAGTGACGTCGTTCTCTCCGTCGCAGCCTAACGTGCGTGTAACCTCATTAAGAAACACGAAGACGTAACCAATAACCGAGAAACACTTTAGTGAACCGGCGGGGTTAACCCAGTCATAAACACCGGGGTCGCACGTTTCAGCTGCGTTGGTTAACCATCTGTACGGAGTGCTTGGGCGGTAATTTCTTTATTTCATCATGATTTGGCAAAAGGTATTCGGCAAAAAGGACAGGATTTTTACATTTGATTCGTCTTCATATATATATAGAAATAAAGTTTCCATATATATTCATTAGGTAAAGCGACTGTTGGAATTATGTCAAGTGTTATTCGCCCATACCCGGCGAGGGGCTGCTTGCAGGCTTATAGCAACGTAATACAGCTATTCTGTTCAACCGCCCGTCCAATTGAATTATTTGCATTTCTGAATGTAGCTGCAGTTGCGACTATACTATATTATACTTGACTATACGATACCAAACTATACTATACTATACTAAACTGTACTGTAATATACTATACTTCGCTATATGATACAAAACTATACTATACTAGAGCACTGCACGGGCTCGGGCTTACCCGAAAGCCCGGGCCCGGCCCGGCCCACGGGCCGGGCCGGGCCGGGTAGAGCAGTTTTTTCACGGGCTTGGGCCGGGCTCGGGCACGGCGTGTGATTTTGACCCGGGCCCGGGCCGGGCTCGGGCTTTCTGCGAGTTATTCTCGGGCTTCTCAACTCTGAAAAACGTGTATTTTTCGGTCTCGGGCCGGGTTCGGGCCGGTTTCGAGCCGGGCTCGGGCCGGGCTCGGTCTTAAGGTAAAGGGGTGGCGGGCCAGGCCGGGCGGGTAACGTAGATTATTTCCGGGCCCGGGCCGGGCCCGGGTCTCGCCATAAATGTTTTGATCGGGCTCGGGCGGGCCGCCCAATGTAAAAATCGGCCCATACAGTGCTCTATACTATACGATACGAAATACCTTGATGTTACAGTTACTTTTGTGCTTCAATGCATAAAAGAGCATTTTTTTAAGTAACTGGAACGACATTGCATTTTGTCAGACAATTTCAAAATTAACTTCTCAAAACTAGTGCAGTCCTGAGAATTCGTTCCAAGTGGATACGCCCTGTGAACTCACCGGCTATAATTCGTAGATTGAAATGTGTGCCCTAAAGTAAATAATTTAGAAGTTAATCAGCGTAATTAAGGTAATTATGCTATTAAGCATTTTGATTTCTTGCAGAAGAAATGGCCGGCTCATCGACTAACTCATATATCAAGGGTTAGAATATTGCTATTGGCACAGGCATTTTTTTTTAATTTGTCGCTGCTAAAAACACAACATCCAATATAGTGTATCGCCAACAATACGGGGACACGAGAACACACAGACATGTCACTAACTTCCAACAACCAACTTTATTTCCTGAGACCACACCGTACTTATACTCCCTGCTTCGCGTATCACAGAACACGTGTAAAAGCGTGTACACTTGTTGAGCAAGAAAAACAACAAATGAAAACGCCGAAACCCTTAGAGTTTAATCTATTCATGCGCAGGAATTGTTTTTTATTCGACAAGGCAAGGGGGGAAGCTTTGCTGACACACACCACCACCAAGCCTGGCAGTCTAACTCAGCTTCCATAATCAGACGAGGCAGCTCGCGCTCATTTCGGCCTGTAATAACAGTATCGTCAATACAGGGACGGGCGCTACTCATTGCGACACTAGTTGGGAATCCTGAATCTCACTACAGATACTCCTTTTCATCGCGGCCTGTATCCCCAAATGTTTCTTTCCTGGTCCTCGCGATAAAATGTTATAAAGTATTCGCTGACGTTTTCATTGCAGCTGTCGTAATGCACAGCTAGCGCGGTAAAAAGCTGCGCACTATCTCAATCCAGATATCCATATTTTAAATGCAGAAAACTGAGAAGGGTGTTTTGTTTTTTACGGATTTCTTTATTTGAGCCGGCTATACTAGAGTCCTAAATACACTAGTCAGGCAAGATTAAAGAAGGAAATGACAGCAAGAAGAATATGTCAAGAAGTACTATACGCATGAACACAAGTTACAAACACTCAAATAGTGTCACTACGGAATCGAGCACTGGCAGAACAGTCCAAGACCAGTCAGCACATATGGGAAAAATAGTCCGCCATATTGACCCGTAAACCTACAGCGTCAATATTGACCCGTAAACACGGCCGCGGCAAAATATCTCGAGTGACGCCGTCAATACAAGAACAATATGGCGTTCTCGACGCCACGTGAATATTTTATATACGTATAGTACGCTCTGTCTGCATAATTTCGTGCTTATTTTTCTTCTCCCGCTTTCCCTGTCAGCACAATAACTCTTCCCCTGTAAGACAGTGCACCGGTTGCGTCTGCTTCCTGGAATTCTGTTGTTGAAAACCTACGAATTTGTTGTCTTGATCTTGACAAAGCAGTTTTGACGACAATCTTTTCCTTGTCGAGTTAACCCTGCTTTTCCTTATCTGGTATGTGTGGTTCTAGTCTCTTTCGTGGGCTGATCCCGCAGATATAGTGCAGTCTAAGAATGTGCGCCGATCCCGAAGCTAGTTCAGTCTACAGCTGTTCCCGCCAGTATGTGCAGTCTAAAAATGTGTGCCGATTTCGAAGGTATAGTGCAATCATAAAATGTGGGTCATTCCAGTGGGTGTGCGTAGTGTAAAAATCCCGAATATGGGACAATAAAAAAAAAGTCGCAGTTTCGCCCGAAAGACGAAGCATCGATTGCGATAGCAAATTAGTGGACAGATATAAAAGTAAGAATAGTAGTTTTATCGGCAGTATAAACTTGCAAACATAGGCACACAAGCTAAATTAACAAACGGGGTGTCACGCACGCACAAGCAAACATGAACGCATCTCACTCGAGGAACGCAGAAACTTGCTGTCAAAACGCTGGAGTGAATCAGCGCGGCAGCAGTAGCGAGCGAATGGAGCTTCGTGACGGCGCTCGCGTCAACGCGATCTGAGCAGCGAAAACACAGGGAGGGTGGACTCTGCCCCCGCCGCGGATGGCTTTCAAGATGCAGTCGCGCAGGCGGGCGCTCTCGGCGTCAATTGCTCACAGGGGACCCTGATCATGGAAGGAAATTTACAGAAGAATAAAATTGGGTTGGAGTGCATACCGCGGGCATTGTCAAATGCTGACTGGCAGCTTACCACTTTCGCTTAAAAGAAAAGTGTACAATGATTGCATTCTACCGGTGCTAACCTATGGGGCAGAAACTTGGAGGTTAACAAAGAAGCTTGAGAACAAGTTAAGGACCGCACAAAGAGCGACGGAACGAAAAATGTTAGGCCTAACGTTAAAAGACAGGAAGAGAGCGGTGTGGATCAGAGAGCAAACGGGGATACCCGATATTCTAACTGACATTAAGAGAAAAAAATGGAGCTGGGCAGGCCATGTAATGCGTAGGAGGGATAACCGGTGGACCATTAGGGTTACAGAATGGATACCAAGAGAAGGGAAGCGCAGTCGAGGGCGGCAGAACAATATAGGTGGGGTGATGAAGTAAGGAAATTTGCAGGCGCAAGTTGGAATCAGCTAGCACAAGACAGAGGTAATTGTAGATCACAAGGAGAGGCCTTCGTCCTGCAGTGGACATAAATATAGGCTGATGATGAGGACAATGTTCAGTGCACTATTAACCCACGTGCTTCAATAAACATACAGCATTCTAGGACATCCGGTGGTGTGCTGTGTCCTTGTTTCGCTATTATCTTTCCATGATGCACCCAGTATAACTGAAAGCAGTTGTTTATAATTTAAACGCTCCTCGGTTGAGCGGACGTCCGCTTCTGTATACTGGATACGTGTACCAAATAGTATAAGTAAGCCTTTCTTATCAAATGGATTTCAAGCAAGTTTTGCTTTTAGATTTGCCTAGAAATGAGGAAATATTCGGTGACGCTTCGATATTAGAAGTTTTTCTTCTTTTTTTAATAATGGTATTTAATTTGTTTCGAAAAGTTTCCTATTTGAAAAAGCCATAAATGATTGCCATTGAGCCGAAAAGACGACGACGATATACAAAGCACACCCGTACGGATTCATCGGGAAGAAAGCGTCATCGCTGAAGAAAGAGGCCCGGACTAGGGCGAGCTTTTCCTCAATGGCGAAGCATTGTTTGCGCAGAACCTGCATGGGTTTGCTTCGTGGATCAGTGCTAGTTACGGGCAGATGACTGCATTCCCTTTCTTGTCTCGAAAATATGTTGTAGTGGCTGTGAAATTACCATGACGGTGAGCCCAGATAGACAGGCAACACTCAAACCACATGCTCAAGCCACAATCATAGTGGCGAGGGTGTCAGATGTCCAATCTACTCTCACCAGTCGAGTTCGTCCGCGTTTTATACGTGCTTCACTGTAGAATGCAGAGTAATCGCTGGTGCTTGCGTAGATTCGAGAATGTACAAATATATTCGGGACGCGTGCGCAATCTGACCAGGCACGTCTAAAACCCCTGTATATAAAAAGTAGCGACACACTTGGAAAAATGCCGCCTCCTCCTCGCACGACCCGTCCGAGGCGGACGCCGCGTCGGTATTGGCCTAATGGCATCACGTGGGCCGTCGCGCCGCCGGGCGCTGGCTGCGTTTGTTTACGATCGCGCTCCATCACCATTTTCGCCCGAGATGCGTCTACCGACCGGCGAGGAGCACAACGATAGCGGCAAACACAGTCGGCGATCGTCGAAATCTGATCAGCGGCGAAACTCGTCGGCTTTTATACATGAGTCATCGACTGTTCGACAGTAATCCCTGGTGCCTGCGTCTCTTCCAGAAAGTACTACACAATTAGCGACACTCAAACAATCAGATTACATAAGCATCGGTGACAACAGACAACGGATAGACGCATTGATAACGTTCGAGAAACTTCTGATACATGCCGGCGCGTCCTGCGCCGAGTGATAACGTTTAACATTTGTTAGCCGGTGAAAAGCAGCCAATGGTGAAAGATAAACAAGTGCACGTGTCTCAAGCGGTGTAGGCGGCGCTACGGTCGAGAAAGGAGCGCGAAAGAGAGGAGAAATGAGGAGGAGGGAAGGCGGAGGAGGAGAGTGTCGCTACTTTTTATATAGAGCGGTTTTAGGCACGCCCCATTCACCATTGAATCAGCTACAACGTACGAAAAGTTTCGGATAATCTAGGCGCGTCTTGCACCGAGCGAGTCATATTGCGGTGCAATTGGACACCGGCAAAAAAGTGAAGCAGCAACGCGTGACAATGTGTTACAGCATCCAGCTCAAACTGAAGCTTGCTTTCTTTCTTTTTTCTGTAAGTTCTGGCAACCTTAAGGGGGAAGCACCTATCTGACACGCAGAATTCTTCGATGCATACTAGACAGCGCGCACAGGTGAGAGTCTCGACATTACGTATCTTATCTGACAGAGGTCAACTACACGAGGTAGCCAGCTGACGCTCCCGAGCTATCTGCCGCAGCCGCGTATAGATAACAAGCACGCTTTCAGTGTGCTGACTTGTCTGAAGAGAGAATTTGACAGGGGTTGACACAAGGCGAGGTGCCACAAGATGGCGCGGCTACAAAGCAGTTTGTAGGCATTTGCGTTTAATAATTACCTAAACAGAACTGCTCGTTCTTTCGAGCAGTTCATCAGTGTGAATTCATGAATGAATTCTGGGGTCTTACGTGCCAAAAGCAGGATTTCATTAGGAGGCATGTCGTAGTGGGGGACTCCGGGTTAGACTCCGCATTAATTTTGAACACCTGGGGATCTTGACCACCTGGGGACCACCTGGGGAAGCACACATGCCAAGGATGACAAGACCGTCACCTTTGATAAAGATATAGGTCCACCTATCGAAAAATCGACTACAGCCCGTCCGAGGCACTTTAGCTTTGTTCGTTCAACTTTTATCTTACAATTACAAAAATCGATTTCCTCCTGTCCATTGCGTACAGCTGAGAGCTCCCGTAGTTAAACGTGCCCGCCGTTCAACGAGAAATAAAAGTATGGGGCAAAACGTCCCGATGCAGTACCGTGTGCTATTATGAGGGGCGCCGTATACAGTGTAAAAAATACCCGGATTTATTTTTGACCACCTGTAGTTCTTTGGTGGGCACCCAAAGCATGTTATACACGAGCTTATTCGCAATGCGCCGACTGACTGGAATGGGACGTACTGTCGCAGCCGAGAATCAGATTTCATGTTTAAGAGCAGACACGCCCTGTAGTCAGCTGAGCCAACCAGGTGGGTTGTCCTATATGACAAAAAAAAAAAAAAGAAATAAAAAAATAGATAGTGTTTTAAGTGCCAAAACCACGCTATGATTATGAATCACATTGTACGCGGAGATGGCGGATTAACTTCTACAACCTGCGGTTCTTTAACGTGCACCCAATGCATGGTACGCGGGCGTTTTTGCAATTATTCGCCCCCGTCGCAATGCGGCCGCCGGGGCCGGGATTCGATCCCGTGACCTCGGGCTTAGCCACGCAACGCCATAGCCACTACGCCACCACGGGGATTGACGAGCGTAACCCCGCGGATGCCGTTTTTCTAGCGAAAATCAGATTATATTTAACCTGTTTCAAGGCTACGGTCCACACGGGATCAAATGAAACGGCATAGTGCTACCACTATTACTACTCATACTAACGAATACTATTTCTAGTACTGCTAATCACAATTAAAAATGATTGACTGTGATGACGAGAGCAAGCGCAAGCTGCTTCACCATGACCTTCGTCATCACCTTCTTCTTTTCCTACTGTTATTAATATTAACATTATTATATTAACATAATTAACAATATACAATGTACATCGTACATTATAAGTACGATGACGAAAATAATATCTCTGTCTCTCTCTCTGTATATATATATATATATATATATATATATATATATATATATATATATACATATATCCTCCTAATACCCCTGTACAATACATTGCACATTGCCTTCAGCCATTTTTAGAAATTCACTCGGAAGTCATTATACGCCAAATAATCATTCTGGATATGAAGTACGGTGCATGTGTAACCGCAAAGCAGTGGTGTACTCATATTCTTGCCATCCGCGTTTGAAAAATTGGACACTAAATTGATCTATACTTATGTGTCGCCCCAGGCGGCCGAAAGCAAGCTTGAGGTGTGTTTCGGAATTCTTGACATAGCGTCAAAATACCGGACGCGGCAACAACATGGCAACGTACTACACGTAGTTCCATCTTCACCTCTGCGTTTAAGCAATGAAACACAGTTTTTACCATAGTGAAGATGAGGAGATGATGGACGTAGTGGACTAATCGTGGTGACTAACCGTGGTATTAAATTTTAAAAATT
>NC_051157.2:111304504-111309504 GCF_013339745.2 Dermacentor silvarum
AGGCACCAGTCTCTTCGGGGGCGTGGGTTCGAATCCCACCGCTGCCAAAAACATTTTTAGCTTACTTTTAGTAATATAAACGTTCGGAGACCTTTGTTTTTTGGTTCATCTCGATGCCGGTTGGCTTAGGACCTTAAGGTTAACACGCGTTTGCTGTTATCTTGATTCACATGTTACTTTATTACTCCACCTTAACTTGCTATGACAGCTATCTCCTGCGGTTCTCAACAAAATACTGTCAGGAGAGGAGCCTAGTTAAATTAATTAAAATGGCCATTCAGTTTCCTTCCCCTTAATGTGTAAACAACCAATACTTGTGAAAAAAATACTACAATAGTAACGAGAAAATAGCCGCTTGCAAGAACTGCATCATCATCGTCACCACCATCATCATCCTCGTCACCATCATCATCACCACCTCCTTTTATGTCAACCGGCCGGACAAACTCAGCAGCAGCGTGGAACTTGTCGGTAGCGTGGCCGAGCGGTCTAAGGCGCTGGTTTAAGGCACCAGTCTCTTCGGGGGCGTGGGTTCGAATCCCACCGCTGCCAAAAACATTTTTAGCTTACTTTTAGTAATATAAACGTGCGGAGAGCTTTGTTTTTTGGTTCGTCTTGATGCCGGTTGGCTTAGGACCTTAAGGTTAACACGCGTTTACTGTTATCTTGATTCACATGTTACTTTATTACTCCACCTTAACTTGCTATGACAGCTATCTCCTGCGGTTCTCAACAATATACTGTCAGGGGAGGAGCCTAGTTAAATTAATTAAAATGGCCATTTAGTTTCCTTCCCCTTAATGTGTAAACAACCGATACTTGTGAAAAAAATACTACAATAGTAACGAGAAAACAGCCGCTTGCAAGAACTGCATCATCAGCGTCACCACCATCATCATCCTCGTCACCATCATCATCACCACCTCCACCACCTCCTTTTATGTCAACCGGCCGAACAAACTCAGCAGCAGCGTGGAACTTGTCGGTAGCGTGGCCGAGCGGTCTAAGGCGCTGGTTTAAGGCACCAGTCTCTTCGGGGGCGTGGGTTCGAATCCCACCGCTGCCAAAAACATTTTTAGCTTACTTTTAGTAACATAATCGTGCGGAGAGCTTTGTTTTTTTGGTTCATCTTGATGCCGGTTGGCTTAGGACCTTAAGGTTAACACGCGTTTACTGTTATCTTGATTCACATGTTACTTTATTATTCAATCTTAACTTGCTATGACAGCTATCTCCTGCGGTTCTCAACAAAATACTGTCAGGGGAGGAGCCTAGTTAAATTAATTAAAATGACCATTCAGTTTCATCTCCCCTTAATTTGTAAACAGCCTATACTTGTGAAAAAATACAATAGTAACGAGAAAATAGCCGCTTGCAAGAACTGCATCATCATCGTCCCCATCATCATCACCACCTCCACCACCTCCTTTTATTTCAACCGGCCGGACAAACTCAGCAGCAGCGTGGAACTTGTCGGTAGCGTGGCCGAGCGGTCTAAGGCGCTGGTTTAAGGCACCAGTCTCTTCGGGGGCGTGGGTTCGAATCCCACCGCTGCCAACAAATTCTTTAGCTTACTTTTAGTCATATAAACGTTCGGAGACCTTTTTTTTTCTTCATCTTGATGTCGGTTGTTTTAGGTTTAGGACCTTAAGGTTAACACGTGTTTACTGTTATCTTGATTCACATGTTACTTTATTATTCAATCTTAACTTGCTATGACACTATCTCCTGCGGTTCTCAACAAAATACTGTCAGGGGAGGAGCCTAGTTAAATTAATTAAAATGGCCATTCAGTTTCCTTCCCCTTAATGTGTAAACAGCCTATACTTGTGAAAAAATACAATAGTAACCAGAAAATAGCCGCTTGCAAGAACTGCATCATCATCGTCACCACCATCATCATCCTCGTCACCATCATCATCACCACCTCCACCACCTCCTTTTATGTCAACCGGCCGGACAAACTCAGCAGCAGCGTGGAACTTGTCGGTAGCGTGGCCGAGCGGTCTAAGGCGCTGGTTTAAGGCACCAGTCTCTTCGGGGGCGTGGGTTCGAATCCCACCGCTGCCAAAAACATTTTTAGCTTACTTTTAGTAATATAAACGTTCCGAGAGCTTTGTTTTTTGGTTCATCTTGATGCCGGTTGGTTTAGGACCTTAAGGTTAACACGCGTTTACTGTTATGTTGATTCACATGTTACTTTATTACTCCACCTTAACTTGCTATGACAGCTATCTCCTGCGGTTCTCAACAATATACTGTCAGGGGAGGAGCCTAGTTAAATTAATTAAAATGGCCATTTAGTTTCCTTCCCCTTAATGTGTAAACAACCGATACTTGTGAAAAAAATACTACAATAGTAACGAGAAAACAGCCGCTTGCAAGAACTGCATCATCAGCGTCACCACCATCATCATCCTCGTCACCATCATCATCACCACCTCCACCACCTCCTTTTATGTCAACCGGCCGAACAAACTCAGCAGCAGCGTGGAACTTGTCGGTAGCGTGGCCGAGCGGTCTAAGGCGCTGGTTTAAGGCACCAGTCTCTTCGGGGGCGTGGGTTCGAATCCCACCGCTGCCAAAAACATTTTTAGCTTACTTTTAGTAACATAAACGTGCGGAGAGCTTTGTTTTTTTGGTTCATCTTGATGCCGGTTGGCTTAGGACCTTAAGGTTAACACGCGTTTACTGTTATCTTGATTCACATGTTACTTTATTATTCAATCTTAACTTGCTATGACAGCTATCTCCTGCGGTTCTCAACAAAATACTGTCAGGGGAGGAGCCTAGTTAAATTAATTAAAATGACCATTCAGTTTCATCTCCCCTTAATGTGTAAACAACCGATACTTGTGAAAAAAAATACTACAATAGTAACGAGAAAACAGCCGCTTGCAAGAACTGCATCATCAGCGTCACCACCATCATCATCCTCGTCACCATCATCATCACCACCTCCACCACCTCCTTTTATGTCAACCGGCCGAACAAACTCAGCAGCAGCGTGGAACTTGTCGGTAGCGTGGCCGAGCGGTCTAAGGCGCTGGTTTAAGGCACCAGTCTCTTCGGGGGCGTGGGTTCGAATCCCACCGCTGCCAAAAACATTTTTAGCTTACTTTTAGTATCACAAACGTGCGGAGAGCTTTGTTTTTTGGTTATCTTGATGCCGGTTGGTTTAGGACCTTAAGGTTAACACGCGTTTACTGTTATGTTGATTCACATGTTACTTTATTACTTCACCTTAACTTGCTATGACAGCTATCTCCTGCGGTTCTCAACAAAATACTGTCAGGGGAGGAGCCTAGTTAAATTAATTAAAATGGCCATTCAGTTTCCTTCCCCTTAATTTGTAAACAGCCTATACTTGTGAAAAAATACAATAGTAACGAGAAAATAGCCGCTTGCAAGAACTGCATCATCATCGTCCCCATCATCATCACCACCTCCACCACCTCCTTTTATGTCAACCGGCCGGACAAACTCAGCAGCAGCGTGGAACTTGTCGGTAGCGTGGCCGAGCGGTCTAAGGCGCTGGTTTAAGGCACCAGTCTCTTCGGGGGCGTGGGTTCGAATCCCACCGCTGCCAAAAACATTTTTAGCTTACTTTTAGTCATATAAACGTTCGGAAAGCTTTCTTTTTTGCTTCATCTTGATGTCGGTGTTTTAGGACCTTAAGGCTAACACCCGTTTACTGTTATCTTGATTCACATGTTACTTTATTACTCTACCTTACGTACCTTGCTATGACAGCTATCTGATGCGGTTCTCAACAAAATACTGTCAGGGGAGGGGAGGAGTTAAATTAATTAAAATGTCCATTCAGTTTCCTCTCCCCTTAATGCGTAAACAACCAATACTTGTGAAAAAAATACTACAATAGTAACGAGAAAATAGCCGCTTGCAAGAACTGCATCATCATCGTCACCACCATCATCATCCTCGTCACCATCATCATCACCACCTCCTTTTATGTCAACCGGCCGGACAAACTCAGCAGCAGCGTGGAACTTGTCGGTAGCGTGGCCGAGCGGTCTAAGGCGCTGGTTTAAGGCACCAGTCTCTTCGGGGGCGTGGGTTCGAATCCCACCGCTGCCAAAAACATTTTTAGCTTACTTTTAGTAATATAAACGTTCGGAGACCTTTGTTTTTTGGTTCATCTCGATGCCGGTTGGCTTAGGACCTTAAGGTTAACACGCGTTTGCTGTTATCTTGATTCACATGTTACTTTATTACTCCACCTTAACTTGCTATGACAGCTATCTCCTGCGGTTCTCAACAAAATACTGTCAGGAGAGGAGCCTAGTTAAATTAATTAAAATGGCCATTCAGTTTCCTTCCCCTTAATGTGTAAACAACCAATACTTGTGAAAAAAATACTACAATAGTAACGAGAAAATAGCCGCTTGCAAGAACTGCATCATCATCGTCACCACCATCATCATCCTCGTCACCATCATCATCAGCACCTCCTTTTATGTCAACCGGCCGGACAAACTCAGCAGCAGCGTGGAACTTGTCGGTAGCGTGGCCGAGCGGTCTAAGGCGCTGGTTTAAGGCACCAGTCTCTTCGGGGGCGTGGGTTCGAATCCCACCGCTGCCAAAAACATTTTTAGCTTACTTTTAGTAATATAAACGTTCGGAGACCTTTGTTTTTTGGTTCATCTCGATGCCGGTTGGCTTAGGACCTTAAGGTTAACACGCGTTTGCTGTTATCTTGATTCACATGTTACTTTATTACTCCACCTTAACTTGCTATGACAGCTATCTCCTGCGGTTCTCAACAAAATACTGTCAGGAGAGGAGCCTAGTTAAATTAATTAAAATGGCCATTCAGTTTCCTTCCCCTTAATTTGTAAACAACCTATACTTGTGAAAAAAATACAATAGTAACGAGAAACTAGCCGCTCGCAAGAACTGCATCATCATCGTCACCATCATCATCACCACCTCCACCACCTCCTTTTATTTCAACCGGCCGGACAAACGCAGCAGCAGCG
>NC_051157.2:111314504-111325382 GCF_013339745.2 Dermacentor silvarum
ACGAGAAAACAGCCGCTTGCAAGAACTGCATCATCAGCGTCACCACCATCATCATCCTCGTCACCATCATCATCAGCACCTCCACCACCTCCTTTTATGTCAACCGGCCGAACAAACTCAGCAGCAGCGTGGAACTTGTCGGGCGCGTCAGCATTACTCTTCGCTATCTATTTAGAACCACTTTGTCAAAAAATGCTTCAGAATGAACGAGTTCGTGGTTTCCGCTTGATGGCCGCGGAAGTCAAAGTGCTTGGTTACGCAGATGATATCGCGGTCTTTTGTAATGATCAAGAAAGTGTCACAGTGGCGATAAGTGATGTCAAGGCATTCTGCGAGTGTACCGGTAGTAGAATTAATTGGAATAAATGTCTAGGTATCTGGCATGGAAACTGGCGAAGAACGCCCTCATTGTACGAAAACGTCACTTGGACGATGACACCTGACAGGTACTTAGGCGTACCGCTCCAACACTACCGGGACACAACAGAATATTGGAACGATGAAACGGAGCACCTACGCGTTAAGACGCAAAAATGGGGAGGTCGAGATTTTTCCATGTTTGCGCGCGCAACGGTGTGCAACACATTTCTTGTTTCGCGAGTGTGGTATGTTCTTCAAGTGTTATCTATGACACGTAATACTGTTCAAAAGCTACACAGAGTGATGGCAGTATTTGTGTGGGCTTCTACATGGGAAAGAACGAGCCGCACAAATTTGTTCCGCTCTGTGCGCAGTGGGGGACTTGGCCTGGTCCATCTGTTCTTGCGGCAGATCGTGGCTAGGTTTATTTTTTTACGCGATCAAGGCGATTGCTTCTTGAGAACAGTGTTACATGTGCGGTTGTCAAATTATTTGCCAGAATTTATTGTTTCAACGGTCCATGTCGAACAAAGACGACCAAGGGGTTATATGCGCGAGATCGTTGGGGCTTTCGAAATCCTAAAAGTACGCTTTTCGATGGAATATCTCTCTGGAGTTACACGAAAGAAATTATACAGGGATCTTATAGAAGCCATGTTGCCATTGCCTGTTTACCGATCACTGTACCCAAGAGGTCCCGGAGACGATGTTTTAGGCAGAGTCAAAAAGATGCCTGTGCGACCATCAGTCAAAACTTTCTTTTTCAAGCTACACAGTGGCACACTCCCTACCAAACCTTGGCTGCGAGAAAAAGGCATATTTGTTGCCTGGTCTGTAGACTGCATCATCTGCAAAAAGCCGGAGACAGTTGAACACATATTTCTGGATTGTAGTGATGCAGTCTTTCTCTGGGACATCCTTCAGAGGACCTTGAAGAAAGACTTGCCCGTAACACCGTACGGCATCCGTTTTCTGCCTGTCAAAAACGTAGGGGGTGTGCCCTACGATATGTTCATGGCACTCGTGCTCCACAGCGTGTGGAGGACGCGGATGGCCGTGCGCAACGAGGACCTGAATCCTCGATCGGCACGAGAGAATATTCATCGAAAGTGTAGAATACTTGAGAGAAGTGTACAAAGTTCAAAATGAGAAGCCGGAGTGGTACCCCCTTTTGGGGGAACTGTCTTTGATGAAGCGATTGCGTTTTTAACCCCTCACGTGCTGAAAGTTATGTGACAGCACTTTTATATGTGACAATGCACTGTACATGATTGTTTTATATGCCAAGTAGGCAATAAAGAAAAAAAAAAGTGGAACTTGTCGGTAGCGTGGCCGAGCGGTCTAAGGCGCTGGTTTAAGGCACCAGTCTCTTCGGGGGCGTGGGTTCGAATCCCACCGCTGCCAAAAACATTTTTAGCTTACTTTTAGTAACATAAACGTGCGGAGAGCTTTGTTTTTTGCTTCATCTTGATGTCGGTTGTTTTAGGACCTTAAGGTTAACACGTGTTTACTGTTAGCTTGATTCACATGTTACTTTATTATTCAATCTTAACTTGCTATGACAGCTATCTCCTGCGGTTCTCAACAAAATACTGTCAGGGGAGGAGCCTAGTTAAATTAATTAAAATGACCATTCAGTTTCATCTCCCCTTAATGTGTAAACAACCGATACTTGTGAAAAAAATACTACAATAGTAACGAGAAAACAGCCGCTTGCAAGAACTGCATCATCAGCGTCACCACCATCATCATCCTCGTCACCATCATCATCACCACCTCCACCACCTCCTTTTATGTCAACCGGCCGAACAAACTCAGCAGCAGCGTGGAACTTGTCGGTAGCGTGGCATTCTGCTTCCGGCAGCCGAGCTGTGCGGACGTGTGGATCATGGGCTCCGATGGAGCAGCTTTTGCGGCTACCAGCCGCGGTAACAGGCTTATCGAGAACGAGGAAGTGAGCTACCAGTTTATTTTACCACCTCTGCCCAAGGGACCTGTTGTAAAGAACACCGTGTTTTTGCATGGCGACGTGCGAGCAAGGCCCTACAGGGTCGAAGACTTCCGAGACGTGCTCGTCCCGACTGGATTGCTACCGGAAGTCGTGGCCCTTGGTGCCTACCAGATCAATCATGTTTGGGCGGTCACCTTCTCGAACGACGAGGCGGCGAAGAAACTGCTAGCATTGAAAGAACTCAACGTGAAAGGGCGTCGCTGCGTAGTCGTCGACCCTCAAGACCAACAGGTACGCCTTCGCCTTCATTGGTTGCTGTACTGGGTGGAGGACGAAGACGTAAAGACAGCGCTGGCAGCCTTTGGCAAGGTCATTGAAGTGACGCGAGAACGATGGCGCGTCAAAGGCGTCGGAGATAAGGATTCCACGTCTCGAACTGTTCTTCTGAAACTGAAGAGTGGAATGAAAGTTGACGACCTTCCGCACCAAATCCGAGTAGCAGGTGAACTGGCCCTTGTCGTGGTGCCTGGACGGCCAATGCAGTGCCTACGGTGCAAGGGTGTAGGGCATGTCCGTCGCGAGTGCAAAGTGCCGCGATGCTCGCGATGCCGTAACTTTGGCCACACTGAAGATCAGTGCGTACGCACGTACGCCACAGCCGTGGGGCCACCAGCAAGCGAAATCGCCGCAGAGATGAGAATGGATGCTGCTGAAGCCGAGGACGCCGCCAAAGGGGCGGGTGACCAGGTGAGCGCCAACAACGCGGAGGCGACAACAAAAACAGAGGGAGAGACGAAAGGCGTCCTTGTTACCCCCGAAAAGAAAGAAGAGTCATCAGGTTCTTCAGAAGAACTGGAGAAAGGCAGCGAAAACCGCCTTGTATCTGATGACGCCACGTTCGTCGCAGGAGGTGGGGATTCGGCCCAAGACAGCGACGCTATGGAAGTGAGCGGCAACGCTGCCTTCAAAAGGCCGCTTGACGTCACCGACGGCAAAGCAACTCCTAAGAATCACGCCGACGGGCCGCCTGCAAAGTCAACTATGATAAGAAGGAGCAGCTTCAAGCCCTGTCCAAACATCTCTCGGGACAGGAAGGAGGGCGACAAGCCACCACCGACTACGGACCATGCCAGACCACCGGACGGTCCCGGGGGCGTCTAGCCGCTGGCTAGACGTTGCGGTGAGCACGATGCCTCGGGCCTTTCTCTCTTTCCCGTAGTAGCAATGGCATCCAACCCGACGCTTAGCTTGGGCACGCTAAACGTGAGAGGTCTGGCCGCCAAGCGTAAACAAAGCCAAGTGTACCGGATGATGGTGGACCAAGACCTCGACGTTCTAGCCGTGCAGGAGACAAAAGTCGAAGGGGAGGAAGAGACCCGAGGCATGGTGCTAAGGTTTATGCCTTCGTATTACGCGGTAGTGAGCCATGCCAAAGGAGCGTCGGCAGGTGTTATTTTATTTATTAAGAAGCTGCCCGGGCTATTGATCGAAAATTATTTTTCGTGTCCTTCTGGCAGACTAGTGTACTGCGACTTTGCTGTTGGTAATGATTCTTGGCGGGTGATATGTATATATGCACCCAATATATGCGATGAACGCAAGATGTTTTTTTCCGCGTTAAAGGCACACATATGCGCGCATAGAAAAGTCATTATTATGGGAGATTTTAATTGTGTACTCAGCGATCGAGATAGAACAGGCAAGAGAAGAAATGATAAAAGCTGTCATGTCCTCAGTGAACTATTAGGCGAGTGTGACTTGGACGACGTGGCTGATTGCCTAGTCGGAACACGCCAGGTTCAATACACGCACTTCCAAGGCAATAGTCATGCTCGTCTTGACAGGATATACGTGACACTAGATGTTATACCCATATGTCGCAGCTACGATGTCATACCTATTTCATTCACCGACCACTGTTTGGTCAAGACATGTGTTGGACGCAAAGGAAAGGGCAACACTTTCACGTGGGAAATGTGGAAAATGAATTCCAAATTGTTAAAGGACGAGCTTTTTCTATGCAACGTACAAGAACACTTGAAGGAAGTAGAAAACAACAAAGTGGCGCAAATCACTGAAAAATGGGAAATTTTTAAACAACGAATTAAGTTAACCGCCATCGACCGATCCTGTAAAATAAAGTACGAAGAAAGAGCTAAAGAGAAAGAACTAAGGGCAGTGTTGGAAAAATTAACGGCCTTAGAGTGCAGCCAGCCGGGCGCATACAAGGACGATTTACGCAGCATCAAAGCGAAATTGGAGCTATGCGATGAAGAGCGATATCGAGGAGCGATTATACGCGCAAGGGCAGAGGCATTGACAGCAGATGAAACGCCAACTAAACGCGCGCTAGGTCTGGAGAAAACGCATGCGCGGCGCAATCACATAGATACTATTGAAGTAGATAGTAATGAAATAACTGACGGTGAGGAGATAGCACAAGCGTTTTTCAAGCACTTCCAAGAACTTTTTGCATCGAGAACTGTTGACCTAGAGGCCTTTAGAGCTGCGTTTTTGGGGCGTATGCCGCAACTCAGCGACGAGACGAAGAACAGGCTCGAGGCACCGATATCAACTCGTGAAGTTGAACAAGCAATTGAAGATTTAAAAGCCGGAAAATCACCCGGTCCGGATGGCCTTTGTGCCGATTTTTATAAACTGTTTAAATCAGATCTATCGCCTCTACTCGCTGACGTGTTTAACGAAGCGTATGAAGTAAACGCATTGCCACTTTCTTTCGGGCAAGCGCACACTGTACTAATCCCTAAGACTGACCAGCCTGCGAAACTGAAACATGTAACATCGTACAGACCAATATCACTTACCAACAGTGATTACAAAATATTCATGAAGATAATCGCAGACAGGTTACAAACAGTAATGGAAACCATAGTAGGTCGGCACCAAACATGCGGAATCAAAGGACGAAGCATTAACACGAACGTACACATAATGAGATCGATTTTGGAATGTTGTGACGCCTTAAGGGCACGAGTTGCGATTCTTCAACTTGACTTGGAGAAAGCTTTTGACTGTGTTGCTCACAGTATTTTATTTGCCATTCTTAAGCATATAAATGTCGGGTCCATAATTACTGACGGGGTAGCCATGGCGTACCGGAACGGCACTACTAAGCTTATAATTAACAAGACATTGGGGGCCCCCATCAGCATTCAACGTTCCGTGCGTCAAGGCTGCCCAGCCAGCCCACTTTTGTTCTGTATTTATCTGGAGAGTTTGTGTTTGGCAGTCATTGAGAACAAATGTATTCATGGGTTTACGATGCAAGCGTCAGAAGTCAAACTCCTGGCCTATGCTGACGACGTAGCCGTGTGTTGCAAAGACAAGGAGAGCATTTTACAGACGATAAATGTTGTGAAAAACTTCGGTGAAATCACAGGTAGTAGAGTAAACTGGAGCAAGTGCCTCGGTATTTGGCATGGAGAGTGGCCTGAGGCTCCTGCTTTATATGCGAATGTCAAGTGGTCAACAACGCCAGTAAGGTACTTAGGCGCACCACTCGAAGCTTACAAACAGAGTGACGAGTACTGGCAGGACCAGCTTAAAAGTGCTAAAGAGAAGGCTGAGCCGTGGAAGGCCAAATACCTTTCAGTATTTGCCAGGGCTACTGTATGCAACTTGTTTTTCGTCGCTAAGCTATGGTATGTCATGCAATTCATTTTCTGTAACAGGGTCAATGTGCAGAAATTCCACAGAGTTTTTGCCGTGTTTGTGTGGGGTTCCGGATGGGAGAGATGTTGTCGCAATAATTTGTTCAGACGGGTGAAAGATGGAGGATTAGGGCTGGCTCACCTGTTTGTTAGGCAACTTGTTGGACGTTTTATTTTCTTTCGGAACAACGATGATCCTTTTTTGCAAACAGTCTGTAGAGTTAGACTCGCGCACTTGTTGCCAGAGTTGATTGTATGCTCCCAAGGTGTGCCAGCGGCAGTGTTTGGTTTTTACAGGGAAATTGTATTCAGTGTTCGTTTCCTTGCTGTACGGTATTCGAAAGAATATTTGTTTAATGTCTCAAGGAAAAAGCTGCGCAACGATATAATGGACAGCCTTTTTCCCCCGCCTCTGTACAGAACCATATACAGTCGAGGCCCAGGCCAGAATGTTTTTAAACGCGTCAAACGAATGCAGGTACCGCCAGGTATGAAAAGTTTCTTTTTCAAACTACACACAGGTACACTTTCAGTTGCAACGTTCCTAGAAGAAAGAGGCTTTTACATGCCCTGGGGCTCACAGTGTATAATTTGCAAACAACCTGAAACCATAGACCATGTTTTTTTACACTGCTGGGAAGGAGTATACTTATGGGATGTTTTACAGCGCACAATAAAGAAAGAATTTCCTCTTGACCCACATGGCATCAGATTTTTGCCGATAGACGACGATGACGGAACACCGTTTGATCAGATTATGCTGACTGGCCTCTACTGTATATGGCGCTCCCGCATGGCAGGCTTCTATTGCGATCCCGATAGAAGACCAGCCCGTGTGTATTTTCGGGAACAAATAAGACGTTTTCTTGATGTGGTTGCAACACAAGAGTGTCCCCCACCTTGGATGGCCAGGATGGAACCCCTGGCCAATCTTAAGGAATTCTGAACAAAGCCTGTTACAATATGACAGGCTGCATGTGCTTATTATTTATACTTAACAGATGAGAAGTCCATCTGTGTTTGTACATATCTTAGTTATGTTGGTATTCTTATGTACCGCTGCTTACCGGTAATAAAGAAAAAAAAAATGTCGGTAGCGTGGCCGAGCGGTCTAAGGCGCTGGTTTAAGGCACCAGTCTCTTCGGGGGCGTGGGTTCGAATCCCACCGCTGCCAAAAACATTTTTAGCTTACTTTTAGTAACATAAACGTGCGGAGAGCTTTGTTTTTTGGTTATCTTGATGCCGGTTGGTTTAGGACCTTAAGGTTAACACGCGTTTACTGTTATGTTGATTCACATGTTACTTTATTACTCCACCTTAACTTGCTATGACAGCTATCTCCTGCGGTTCTCAACAAAATACTGTCAGGGGAGGAGCCTAGTTAAATTAATTAAAATGGCCATTCAGTTTCCTTCCCCTTAATTTGTAAACAGCCTATACTTGTGAAAAAATACAATAGTAACGAGAAAATAGCCGCTTGCAAGAACTGCATCATCATCGTCCCCATCATCATCACCACCTCCACCACCTCCTTTTATTTCAACCGGCCGGACAAACTCAGCAGCAGCGTGGAACTTGTCGGTAGCGTGGCCGAGCGGTCTAAGGCGCTGGTTTAAGGCACCAGTCTCTTCGGGGGCGTGGGTTCGAATCCCACCGCTGCCAACAAATTCTTTAGCTTACTTTTAGTCATATAAACGTTCGGAGACCTTTTTTTTTCTTCATCTTGATGTCGGTTGTTTTAGGTTTAGGACCTTAAGGTTAACACGTGTTTACTGTTATCTTGATTCACATGTTACTTTATTATTCAATCTTAACTTGCTATGACAGCTATCTCCTGCGGTTCTCAACAAAATACTGTCAGGGGAGGAGCCTAGTTAAATTAATTAAAATGGCCATTCAGTTTCCTTCCCCTTAATGTGTAAACAGCCTATACTTGTGAAAAAATACAATAGTAACGAGAAAATAGCCGCTTGCAAGAACTGCATCATCATCGTCACCACCATCATCATCCTCGTCACCATCATCATCACCACCTCCACCACCTCCCTTTATGTCAACCGGCCGGACAAACTCAGCAGCAGCGTGGAACTTGTCGGTAGCGTGGCCGAGCGGTCATTCTGCTTCCGGCTTCCGAGCTGAACGGTTGTGAGATCATGGCCTCTTCCGGGGCAGCGACAGCGGTCACTTCTGGCCGCGGAAACAGGACCAATGACGATGCCAAAGAATATCCGTTTATTCTGCCTCAACTGCCTAAAGGACGAGTGGCTATTAATACCGTGTTTTTGCACGGTGATGTACGTGCGAGACCCTACAAGGTCGAGGACTTCAGGGACGCCCTGCTGCCAACGGGTTTGCTACCTGACGTGGCATGCATAGGGGCGTACCAGATTAATCACGTCTGGGCGGTGACTCTCAAGGATGCGACCGCTACGAAACGGCTGGTGGACCTCAAGGAACTGCAGGTGAAGGGACGACGGTGCGTCATCGTCGACCCGCAGGACCAGCAGGTGAAGCTGAGGCTACACTGGCTGCTGTACGGTGTTTCCGACGAGGACGTCCGGACGGCGTTCGCGGCCTTTGGCAAGGTGGAGGAGGTAAGCCGGGAGAGGTGGCGTGTCCTTGGCATGGGGGACAAGACCTCAACCACACGGACCGTGCTCCTCAAACTGAAGGGTGGCGTCAAGGTGGAGGACCTTCCGCATCAGGTCCGCGTCGGCGGTGAATTGGCCCTGGTGGTTGTTCCCGGACGGCCCATGCAGTGCTTGCGCTGCCAGGGCACGGGACACGTCCGCCGGGAGTGCAAGGTCCCCCGATGTTCCCGGTGTAGGCGATTCGGCCATGTCGACGAGGACTGTGTCAAATCTTACGCCACCGTGACAAGTCCAGCAGTGACCGACGTCGTGGCAGAGCATGTCATGGACGTGGTCGAGGCGGAGGACGCCGCTGAAGGAGCCGGAAGCCTGGTGACCACCGCGACAAGCAGTGGCACGTCGAACGGAGGCGCGGAAGGCAAGGCAGCTGAGGCTGCCGAGAAGCCAAGAGAGCCCGTACAGGTCGAGACTGCGGAAGGCCAAGTGACGGGAGGCGTTAGTGAAGGCGCCCCCGACGACAACACCGTGGCAATGCAGCAGGAGGAGACCGTCAACGACAGTGACCGGCCAGCGACTCCCGGTGCCCCAGTCAAGCGCCCGCACGATGAAACTAACCGGGACGAGGGTGCAGGAAGCACCAGCGAGGGGCCGCCGACGAAGACGCCGCTTGGGAGACGCATGGGCTTCAAGCCTAAGCCGAATGTCCCGACCGAGAGAAAGCCTGGGGACAATGCGCCACCGACGAACAACGCCGGGAAGCCGCAAGGTCCCGGAGGCGGCTAGCCAAGGGCTAGTCGTGAACGGTAAGCACCATGCTCCGGGTCTACCTTTTCTTTAGTTCAAGATGGCTGAAATTCCGTCCTTTAGTATTGCCACATTAAATGTGAGAGGGTTGGCGGCTAGTCGTAGGCAGAGTCAGCTCCTACGGTTGGTCACTGACCACGAGATAGACATACTAGCCATCCAGGAGACTAAGGTGGACGGAGAGGAGAAGACCGGGAGCATGGTGCGGCGTTTCACGAATAGATATTTCGCGGTGGTTAGCCATGCGATAGGCACATCGGGCGGGGGCATACTTTTTGTGAAAAAACTGCCGGGTCTAGTGATTGAAAGTGTATATTCTTGTCGGTCTGGCAGGATAGTTTTTTGCGATGTTGTTATGTGTGAAGCTGAGTTCCGCGTCATATGCATATACGCGCCGAATTCAGTGGACGAGCGTGTACTTTTTTTTTCGAACCTTGTACAGCATGTACGTTGTGATAAGCGCGTAATCCTGCTAGGCGATTTCAATTGTGTGTTGAGCGCTAAAGATAGAGTCAGCAATACCGGTATGCGTGACCGAAGTAGTGACGTGCTATCAAATCTTATATGCGAAAATGAGCTTGAAGATGTATTTGAGTGTCTGGAAGATGGACGCGAAGTAACCTTTACGCGTTTTCAGGGCAGTAGCCATGCGCGACTGGATCGCATGTATATCTCCTTGGATATAATTCCAACATGCCATGGTTATTGCGTTTTACCAGTGTCGTTTTCCGACCACTGCCTAGTCAAATGCCATGTAGGTATCGAAAAAAGGCGAAATGCTTTTGATTGGGATAAGTGGAAAATGAACGCGGTATTACTAAACGATGAGCCATTTGTACAGGCAGTACGCAGTATGGTTACTGAACTACGTGAAGGTACAGCTGAAACAATCGCAGATAAGTGGGAATGTTTCAAACAAAAGGTTAAGATGAAAGCCTTAGAACGATCGAGCTGCTTAAAATTTGAGAAGGGAATGAAAGAAAGAGGGTTGCGGACACTGCTTAAGCAGCTGATTGCGCTTGAATGTCGAGATCCCGGTGCGTACAAAGATGACGTGCGAAGCGTCAAAGAAAAACTCGAGCTGTTCGACAAGGAGCGTTATCAAGGTGCCATTGTGCGCGCACGAGCAGAAGCGCTAGCGGCAGGGGAGACGCCCACTAAAAGGGCGCTTAGTCTAGAGAAGACGCATGGACGACAAAGCCATGTTGATAAGATATCAATAAATATGACTGTTGTTGAAGACAACGAAAGCATAGGTCGCGCCTTTTTCGACTACTACCAGTCGCTCTTTGCGTTTCAGGAAGCAAATGTAGAGGCCTTTAAAACTGACTTTCTCCACCGCATGCCGCGATTGGGTGAAGACACCAAAGAGCGACTGGAAGGCAAAATAACCCAGAGGGAAGTCGAGAAAGCAATTGACGATTTGAACATGGGCAAGTCGCCGGGACCTGATGGTCTCAGCGCGGCGTGGTACAAGGCTTTTAAAATTGAACTGGCCCCT
>NC_051157.2:111325482-111359607 GCF_013339745.2 Dermacentor silvarum
ACGAAGGAACAGTATCGCCAACTTTGCATCCTTTCTGCAGATGAATCCTCCGAATTTGATCGGCTGTGAGCGACATAAGAAAGAGCTCGCAAACGATGTTACGTTCTATTCAATTACACGCCTTTACTTTGTTTTCAAGGGCAAGAACATGGCGTGCGAAAGCAACAGGAGAAGAGGAAGCACCTGAAGCTGAGGCGTGTGCTGTGAATAATGTTATGATGCGGTGGACCAACGTTGCGACCTTGCTGGCGCTAGGCTATTTATGTTGGTGTCCGCTGACTCAAGTTACGAGAGCTTTTCTTGTATTTTAAATACACTCATCAATCTAGTCCAAGACGTATTGCTTGATTTTATTGCACCAAACAGGGAACCATATGCACTTACCAACACAATTATTCTCGTAACAATTTAAATACCGTAACATGAGGCAGCAATAAGACACCAATAGCTAGATTTCTCGAAATTGAAACATTAGAACTCGCTAAATATCGCGTAAACACGTGTTCCATATACCGTATAAAACTATTGCAGTATTGTTATATGCATGGGAAAAAATGCATCTACGTCTTTAATGCAATGGGCTGGAGTGCCGCGTTTGTACCGATAAATGTGACCAATCGCCCAGCTATAAAATTGACTTCAGCATATCGTGTTTTCTGACTAGACGACAATAACAATTTCCCCATAATGGCTTTGCCTACACTGCTCAAAACGGCATTATATAAAGCGTACTTCAAAGCTAAAGTCAGAGGCAGCGATACTATCAAACACGCTGCTCGTCTACACAGCGCAGCCGACGTTTGCGCGCGGCTGAACCGTTCTACTGTCCGCAGCGCCACTTCTGCGTCATGATGCGGAGAAGTGGTGAACTAAGCTTGGTCGACACACCTACCAATCTAGCCACCGTACCATGGGTTTGATCCGACGAATAGCCAACAGACACAAGGTCTTAAGGGAACACAATCTAACCAAACTCGTCCAACGTTTCGTCACCTGTCACTTTGCATACGTGACAGCCATGCTCAGTTGGACTAGAACAGAAAAAGAGAAGCTGAACGCACAACTCCGTAAAGTCACCAAACAGCCCCTTGGCATACCGAACAGCACCAGTAACGACAAGCTCGCGGCGCTCGGCATGCACAACACTATCGATGAATCGCAGAGGCACAGCGCAACGCCCAGCTCGTCGGACTATCAGGCGCATCGGCTGGCCGGGCTATCCTGGCCAAATTAGGCCACGACCCAACCCTTGTCAAGCAGGACCACGTGGCCATCCCTAGGGACGTTCGCAACAAGATCACTAGCAGACCCATCCCCAGAAACGTACATCCAGAGAACAACAAGGAATGAAGACTAGCCAGGGTAAAGTTCCTTCTCTCGCAAGCCCATAGGAATCCGGACTGCTCCACCTTCGTAGATGCGGCAGCGTACACCGGGAACAAAGCCTTCGTTACGACGGTGATAAACGGCTGCGGCGACGCCGTCAATTCGGCTTCCACCACCACCCGAAAGATCGGAAGCGGCAGAACAGGTCGCGATCGCACTGGCCCTCGCGGACAACAACCTCACCCACGTCTACGGCAACTCGATTACAGCTGTCAGGGCCTTTCAAAGGGCTACGCCCCCTCCATATACCAAGGAATCACTAAACACTACCGACTTCTGCGACACTCATAAAGCACGCCACACCGCAGTCTCAATCGGGCCCAAGCGGTCACTCTGCGCATGTTACAAACAGATACATACCCTACACAAACCAGACTTCACCACTACCTACCTCAGCTTTACGACAAATCTTACTGCGATAGCCTTATTCACCGTTAAACGTATTCCACCTTCTCTGGCCGTGCTCGCGAGCTCACCCCGACATAGAGGAAGAAAAGAACAACTTCGATCAAGCCATCAGGAGCGACCAACTCGCTCAACTCTGGGCAGTCCAGTGAGTCCACGACGCCGCCGCCGAGCATTCGGCTCCCGGTCCCGTCGTGGGAGAAGCCCACTTCGTAGAGGTCGACGATCCCCTACGACTCGCAGGACCTTTCAATAAAGTTGATTTCGTTCATTCATTCTTCAAGTTTCCAGTGATTCAGTGATAATTCTACAAAATCTATTGATTTTCTACATGTTTCAGAAAGGTAAGGCGAACACTAGTGTACCTTTTAAACGTACGTCTTTATTTGGTCATATTAATACGCTTACGCTTTCTTTTTCGCCTTCGCTATCCTAACGCTCGGCCTTTCATTCCTCCTCGCCGTGTGCTATTCTAGAAGACACGTGGGCACAACGTCCGCGCCCAAACGTCACGCTGGCGTACTCGTTTGAAAGCGCCATCAATTCCGGCTTAACAGGACTCCAAGTATTTAGGCTACACGCTATTGTCCCCGCACGCGCTGTGCAAAACACACTTCGGGAAGTGAGATCAGTTGATTGCGCACTACAGTCAAGGGAGACGACGAGAAAGAGCGGGCGTGCGACTGGGAGCGTGGCAAAGGTGCGCTAACAAACTCAACGCAACAGATGTCCCTCGTGGGCCGATTTTACTCTAGTGACGTCATGTGGATGACCCTGTTGGCATCACGGTGTGCGAAGAAGGGACTAGAATAGTCAGAATAGATGCACACGACTGTTTCTTTTTTTTTATACGAAGCTTTCTATGTCTCACTGATTCGTCCGTGAGCGCTGAAACACACTGCAGGAGAGCCAACTTATGCAATGGAACTATCTGCGCACACAATAGAACAACGGCGCATGACATGCGTATCGTAGAACACGACAGTTTACATTCGCAGTTGTACCGATAAGAACAATGGGAACTGCAACGCCACGCTACTCAGACGAACTGTATATATCTGCATTGCATAACGCGCGTCACGCAATGCATTCCCGGCCGTCACCATGGGGAGGCCGCAGGTGCAGCGCACGGCAGAAGAAGAGGCTGCCGTACGCGAACGTACCGCAGTGATCACAAGGCAATACTGTGCAAGTGTAGAGTCGTCCGTGAAAGTTTGAGTGTGTGCGTGTAATCAACGGCTACATGACCTGAAATAAAGGCTATGCAACTTAACGAAATGTGTCTTCATTCAACTTCATCGTTCAAAAAGATACAATTCTAAACAAGCAGTCAAATCTCATATGCATCGCCTCGGGTCGCTTAACATTTATTGGGTTCGTTGCGTGGTCGGTGGCTTTAGACTTTGATTCAGTTTACATGGGAGAAAGCTTCGCCTTCAATCGTCTTTCTTTAAGAAAGTCGGTTTGATTTTTTTTTTCTTTTCTTTTTTGAATCACCAGAAGGAGTTTATTGGTAGCATATGGCGCACGCCGCTGCGGCGGCGCTGGCAGTAGCGAATATGTGGCATTAAAAAAAAAAAAGTCCTTGCGCATAAATGTCAGACCTTCGACATCATCACAATGCAACAAACGAAGAGCTGGCATTTAGGTTAGAGTTTCCTGGCGTATTTAGGTTAGGGTGTCTCAGCCCGCTTTTTGTTGTTTCGGCATGTCGTCATGTTTTGCAGCACAAGCTGTTTTGTGTAGCACAAGACGCAGATTTTAAGCCATACCGGCAAATTTGCCGGTTTTGTTTCTGCTCTGTAAATCCATTCACACCCTTATGGATAAAATGCCGTACAGAATTCCCTTGACACACCCTTATTTTATAGCTCCTTTTTTAAAGGGCGTAACCCTGATGAAAACATCCATGCTGCACCATTAAGAGAAAGCTTTAGCAAGCGGCCTCACTCCGACTTCCCAATTCAAATGCATCTAAAATGCAGAATTGATCTTACTAGACAAACGCTTAACGAATTTGAGTGAAACTAGTTGCATTTAAGAAAGAAAGCTGAATTTTACCAAATTTAGAAAACAGGCGTGCTATAACGTAAAATTATTCCAAACTGTTTTGATTCCAATTTCTGCAATCAGCCTCCACGATTGGTCAAATCATTTTCGGGCCACTCCCAACTTCGCCTGTCCGTCACACGACGTCACGAAAACCGCGATAGCTCCCATCTGATATAACGTGTACTCAGTTATTATGCATGATTAAACCGAACAAAAGAAAAATAATCATTCCTGATTCGACGCCTTTTCACCATTAGCCCTCTGCCATTGGTCCAATGTTTTCTGGCTACGCCCACTTCGCCGGTCTGTCACGCGACCTCACAAGACCGCGCAAACTCACACGTCAAAGTGACGTGTACACGAAAAAAAAATGCATTAATATGCCGAACAAAACTGAAAATTTTTCTGAATAGCTACAGACTGCCCCGTTCCGAAAGGAATAGAAGATGGCTGCCCGCCGATCGCTCAGGCCCTCGCTACTCGCACCTGCCAGTTAGCATGTATTTATTTGCGCATGATAAACCTTTTTGCGTGGCAGTAAAACGTTATCGAGCTCTTTCGGCATGCATACGACATCGCTCTGCCAACTCTTTCTTGCTGAGGATCCGTTTTAGCAGGCATTCTTATCCTTCCGTTGCACGCCTCCGCGATTTTCGACCAGCCACCGCAAGCTAAGTAAGGCGAAGCGTACCAATCGGAGAAGCCGAGACCACCCTCTTCATGCAGTTATCTATTTTCACTGTGCTGGCTCCAGCTCCATCGAAACCTCTCCACTAGAGCCTGCTCCTCGCCTCTTGTCAGCCAATTAGATAAGAAAAACCGCTGAGTGTAGACAATGTTATTGCTTTTGAAAGCGAACAAAGGTGACCTCCTAAACGAGGAGAGTGTTTGGTTGGGTTGTTCCGACAACGGGCTGCGGGTCACCACCCGATGCTTGCGTCGGTGGTTACGTAAATTTGACGTAAGGAGTTTGGAATCAAAAGAGTTTGGAATCATTTTACGTTATAGCGCCCCAGAATTTCTGTTTCGGGCCTAAAATTATTTTGCAGAACTTGCATAAAATAGGCAAGTTACAAAATTTAAGCAAACAGTTTATAAATCCATAACTCTGCACTAACAACAGATACTGGCGTTTCGTAAAGTGTATCTGAAGCGGAAAAGTCTACGTGTATGATGTAATAGTTTACAAATTACGTGAAAGTGTTACGTTTATGAGGGTTTTGCAAAAGTCCTTCTCACAAACTATAGTGGTATACTTGAGGGCGGTGTATATTACGTCACTCTTGTAGGATTTAAAAGTCCAAATAGTTGCAGTTTGCAGATTTGTGATATGTTTTTTCATTACCGAGTTACAAAGTTGTAAACTTGATGCTCGATCTTTTTTTTTTAATTTCGCGATTTTCAAGAATTAAAAAGAAATTCTAGTCCTAATAATAAAAAAAAAATTGCCATTTGCAGTCGGTGGATTCTATTTAAAGTATTTCTTTGTTCAGCAAACCTAGTCAAAATTTGTGCAGTGAATGCCAGAAAAAATGATTTCTCTTGAAGTAAGCTTGCTCTTAAGACATAAGGCATTTTAGCACTGTATTCTTAACTTTCTCAATTTTTTTGGTTAATTGATTGCGCTAAAATGCCTTATGCCGACTATAACCAACTCGCCCAACAGCAAGTTGATCTCATAGTGTGTCCGAAGGACACATTTCGCAAGTTCCGCCTTTATAAAGGTGTAATGGTGTGCAGGTGTGTTTCATTGTGCCAATTCAGCAAATCTGGTGATGCCATTACGAAATTATTCTTGCACATATGTTGGCTTCACATCATGTTCAATTGACAATTGTACGTTGCTCACTAACACACAAACACTATATATATATATATATATATATATATATATATATATATATATAGAGAGAGAGAGAGAGAGAGAGATTCATCAAATGTCCGCAAACGGCCGCGTATTTATGCAAATTCTGGGTTCTACATGTCAAACCACGATATGATTATGAGGCACGCCGTAGTGAGGCACTGCGGATTAATTTTGACCACCTGGGGCTTCTTAAAGTGCACCCAATACACAATACACGGGCGCTGATTTTTTTATATTTTTTTTTCATTTATATTGTGGGGTTTTACGTGCCAAAACCAACATCTGATTATGAGGCACGGCGTAGTGAAGGTCTCCGAAATAACTTGGACCACTTGGGGTTTTTTAATGTGCACCTAAATCTAAGTAGCCGGGAGTTTTTGCATCCCCCCCCCCCCCCCCTCCATCGAAATGCGGCCGCCGCGGCCGGGATTCGATCCCGCACCCTCGGGCTTAGCCGTACAACGCCAAAGTCACAACGCCGAGTTTATACAAAACACAGAGGCGCTCACCGTTACGACCGGTGTCCTGGCATGTACGGCGATAAATACCGATTATATAGCTCTTACTACGTTTCGCCAAGTGGGTTTCAATTTGTCATCTGTTTGCTGTCAAGTGATATTAACGTGGTTCTCAAAATTTAAATTAGATATTCTTACGGTCATCTTGCGCCAAAATGAAAATTTGGTAGCATATTATTATTTTTTTTATTTTGCTAGTTTAGGAAGTATTGTACCAGACGATAGTTTATTTGCGACCTTGTTTACTGAAATTAATATTGCTGCCTGAAGACCGCAATTTTGTAATTACAGCCATGAAAATCTCACGTATGGGCGTAATGATGTAGCTACCACCCTCGATAATAAAGTGCCTGTCTATACAAAACACCCATTTAGAAGAGTGTAAGACAGTTACATCCTTATTGGTGTAAATATATAGGTTGGTTGCCAGGACGTCGTGACAAAAGCCTTGGTTATAATTACACTGACGAAGCCGCCGTCGATCTGGGCGTGGCGGAGGGGTGCTGGGGGGTCAAAATTATATCGCGTGAGAAAGCCCCAAAGCAACGCAATGAATCTAAAACGTTAAATATAATAAAATTAGGTTGGCAGATGCGTGTTTCATTTTTTTTTTTTCGGTAGAGAACTGTTATTACTTTCTCAGCAGCAACACGTGAAAGCGCAAGACGTGCGCGTAGAAACAGTTCTTGGGCCGCGTGCGGTTTGTTATATACAGGTGTCATCCACATTGCTGTGGTGTTCGAACATGTTCACAGCGTGTTTGTCTCGTAACGTGGCCCTACAGACGCAAGCTTGGTTCGTCGCAAAGGGATGAGTGCAATATATCTTGGCATATGTTATTGCATTTGCACTATACGAACGCGTCGTTGAATACTGCAAAGCGAGAGTAGCGACACAGAGGCCTTGATTTAAGGAGCCACGTCATTCCGGATTCCATCAGCGCAAATTACACGAAAGGGAGGAAAACCAAGAATCGCGGCATGCGGCAATATCTTATGTACTGGTACAGTGATCACGGTTGGTAATCAGCATGACCGACGTATGTCCTCTCAAACGGCTAGAGTATTTGGCCACACGGTCATGTCAGTCTGTAAAGGAATATATATATATATATATTATATATATATATATTATAAGTGTGGGTGTGTGTGTTGTGTGGATGTAGCGCTAACAGTGTAGTTCAGCATCGGTCTTCATTTGTATATACCCATCCTCATAATCATTATCATCGTTTGACTGGTTGATGCTCGCTGGCTGGCTCGCGGCGGCTGCGTAGCGTTGAAATACAAATACAAGGGATCTGCCTGTCTTCGTATCGGTTGCTGTCTTACAATACACAGGCTGTTTCAACGAACACTTTCAAAATTTATTTAAGGTTGCCTGTGGCAGATAGCCCATTCTGGTTAATGAGCTGGTCTGCTCAAAGAGGCGGACATTACTTGCGAAGAAATTGAAATGCTTAATCAACTAATTAACAAAAATTACTAATTAAGTTTTAAACTAATACCTGATGGCCCATTTTGCAATTTACAAATTGTAGCCGTGGAGTTCGCAAGGCGGATCCACTTAGAATTAATTCTCAGGATGACACCAGTTTCGAGATATTATTTCCCGAACTTTGCGGAGAAATGCATTGGCGTTCCAGTGAATATTGTGCTGATGCAAAAAGCGACGTTTTGTTAAGAACCTAACTGGAACGCCAATGCACAATTATCTATGTCCGATACAAATTAAGTCTGCAGTGAAGCCCCGCCCACGCCCTCATAAGCGCCATCCACTGTTCCACCGCGAGGCTGCAAATAGTTCCTACTTCAAATTTTCCCTGTCACCGAAATAAGACGGTAACCATAAAAATAAAATTATAAGCGCGTAATTTTATTATACGTTTCCACTCGTCTGTTAGAATGGAACGAACAAGTACAGTGGTATCAAGTACGACGCCATTTTGAATAGGTCGCATGACAACGATTCTGCTTGCTTCTGTTAGGGTGGCGAGAATTGGGAGGTGTGAAAAGCGCGGCGCGTTTCCCTTGCCAGACAGGGTCCCTCGGTGCGCCGCTGCCGCTAGGGGCGCTGCTGCAGGGGCGCGGGGCCGTGCCGCCACCGCCGTCGCAGATTCCCTGTAGGATAAAACGCGGCAGCATCACGGGGTTGCTGCTGCGTCGTTTTTGTTGCGTTAGCTACACTGGCCTAGCCAAGCCCGTTTCGCGCGGCGCATCAAGAGCCGTGCTGCGCATGCGCAAGGATCAGTGATGTCACACGGCTTGCGCACCGCAGCCACCGGAGCCGGCACCTCTCGCGCACTCCGCCGCCGCCGCGCGCGACTCACCGCCGCCGGTCTGCGCATTCCAGAGGAGTGACGTCGTAGCCGTGGTAGACGCACTGGCGCCGGCGCGCGCTCGCTGTGCAGTCGCCGTCTGACACTGCGCTGGAGCCGCTGCGCTTCTGACTGGCGTTTGCCAGTGTGGTATAGCCATGGAGAAGGAGAGCGCAAATGCTGCTCAACAGCGCAGAAGAACGGAGAAGCTTCACTCATCGGATCCCGAAGTAGTTGCCTGGCAATTAGCGGTTGAGCATAGGAGGAATGAACAGAAGAAGGCTATATACATGTGCCACATAATACGTATACCGCGTGTGTGTCATTGGAGCAGCAGTAAGCATGACAATCAAGCTAATCCTTGACAATCTAGACAACCAGGAAAGCTAAGAATAATCAGCTGAACCTTTGCTAACGCTACGTATATCCTGGCATAGCCGAGTTAAGCCACTGCAACTTTTTTTTTATTGCGATAGCAATTATATGGACACTTCAACCGGATTTCTGCCATCGCCGTGAGGTTCCATATATATATAAAATCTTCCCCGCGCGCCGTATGCCCGAGCGGAAGCGTGCGGGGACGCGCGCTATCACGGAGAGCGAACGCACTCAATCTCCCACGCGCAAGCAAGGAAGCGGGAAGCCAGCGCCGGAGGGAGCGGGGGGGGGGGGGGGGGGGGGGGCGCTTCTACTCTGCCAACAACCGCGCTCGTCGCTCGCTCGCACCGTCGCTTACCTCCACACGGCTCCGACCTTTATGCGCCGTGCATTCGCCGCTCAGTTTCCGTTGAAGCGATAGACCAGCACGTACCTTCGCCCGCTGCGGCGTATGCGCTTGCTGCCAGCGTTTTGACAGTCGTTGTCTGCAGTCATTCAGTGTGATCTATGCATGTTTGTTTGTGCGCGCTCACACCACGCTTGTTCAATCAGTTAGTAATAGTCGGGCCACATTTTCCAACGCACGCTACACATGCAATGCTGCCCGGGTCGGCAGTGCAGCGCTACAGGTGTGTCCCTTCGCACGCGCTGCCCACGGGAAGCGCTTCTCATCAAAACCACCGTTTCACACGCGCCTTCTCGTGGTCATCGAGTCTCTCTTCATGTCGGTCTACTTACGCCGCAGCACACCTGCTTACCTGCTTACGCCGCAGCACACCTGCTCATGTTTACTACAATTCATATTGCTACCAAAGCCGCTCACCTTACTTCGTATGGCATTGCTGTGTTGCTATCGCATTCATTGCTTCGCCCTTAGGGCGAAACTGTGACATTTTTTTAATCGGTTACGTGATCTTTATTTACGTGGGTCATGCATTCGTGAGCTGTAGTAAAGATGCACTCTAAAACGAAGAAGAAAACTGAACGCTGGTGCTTCGTTCCTGAGTGCAATTCTGGGTACCGGTCGTCCGCCGAAAAAGTATTTGTTCCCAGCACCGGCGTTATACCGGCGTGCAAAGACGTGTTTCAAAAGTGGGCTCGCGCAATACCGAGATCTGACCTATAGAATAAAGCAAATTTCTCTTTGATAGTTCTGCAAAGTTCAAATAAACTTGTTCTGCATGCATGTGTTTTACAGCAAAGCTATCGCGGACACGATCCCCCAGGATCGTGTCCGCGTGTAAAAAAAAAAAAAAAAGAAACAAACAAAAAAAAGAGAAAAAAAAAGAAGAAGGAAAAAAAAAGAAAACTAGCATCATCAGCATTTCGGCTCCATGTGCGTGGTGGTTTCCCCGCAGTTGTGCCTTAATACAGGTGTCAAATTATTCAAGACTCAAGTATTATTGAGTAATGGACACAAGTAATACTTGTATTCCATTACTCCGTTACATGACATCCATTACTCAAGTAATACTTGAGTAATGGATTACCAACTTGCCCGGAATGCTGCTCTCACATGTGTCAAAACGGATGAGTAACATGACTGATAGGTCATGAGATCAATAACATCACATGCTCGTCAGTTACGTCACGATTAACGATAATAAAATCACGTGTGGCGCATACCCGCACTGGATATGCGCGGGTATGAGCCAGGGACAATAAAGAAAGAGAGCACGAAAGAAAGGAGGAAGCTAAGAAAGAAATCACGTGTGGCTCATACCCGCGCTGCTGGATATGTGGGCATGAGCCGCCGAGAAGAGGAGCGGGAGAGATCTCGTCGGCGTCGCGGGCGGACTTGACGCAGCAAACGCACTATTTGGCCATCGCGCCGGGCGAAAACAAGACACCGGTGTCCTTGCTCTTTGACGAACATGCCGAAGACGCTCAATATTGTGACTGGCTGATGAAGAAGACGTGTACGATTACTCCAAAGAAGACGATGCGCTTAATTTCGCAAGCTAGGCGACACCAACAACTACCATCTTGTCAGCCGCTACAGTTGTTGTAAATATCCTGTAAATATATTGCTTACATCTTTTCCCCCGTAACAATTAAGATAATCAATAAAGATAATATATAAATTCACTATAATAATACTCACTACAGCAGACCCACCATAGTCACAGCTTCGCTGGCTTCCATCTTCACAATAGTGGAAGAGCTCTGGATTTCTTTTATTTCAATTTTCCTGTGTGCAGAGAAAATGTACACACAATTTTGAGACCAGTGGCATGTAACGGGTCTAAATACATGTTTCTGCAAAGGAGCAGGCGAGCATTTAACAATGGGACTAAACATTAAAAACATGGTTTGAATTAGTTGCAGCGATTCATAATTCTAATGGGGAAAACGGCATGACACTAAAGTACATTGGAATTAAAATTAATGCTAAGTTGCTATCTGGAAAAGTTCTGAATAGAGAGTCTGGAATAAAGCTTTTTCCTGACATAAAAGTTTGGTTAATTTCTCTATAGCTGTAACTATAATGCATAAGCTAATATATTCTTTCATTTGCACCTATTGATGTTTCTTTCTTTTTCAGCGGAACATGTTTCCGCAAAGAAAAGAAAAAAAAAGGTGGTGCATTCAACCCTTGGCTAAATGTTTACATTGCGGAATGTAAAGAAAGATCCGTGTCCTGACATTTCTGCACCTGAAAGAAGGAGCCTAACACGATCCGAATGAATGTGTAGCTCTCTGATACAATTTCGCTTCTAAATCAGGTGCTCTTGGGCCGTGTCGAACCGCGTCATCAAATCCAGTTTCTCGTTGGTGCGCGCCACGTATCACTCCGTCCTCTCTCGACGCGCATGCTTTCACGGGCATCAGAGAAGAACAAGCTGCGCGATTAGAGTGTGCCATATGTTAGTGCAGAAGCTCAGAAAAAAAAACTTAATACTCAGAACTGGTGCGCACAAAGTAGCACGAGCGAGATTCGTCGGGCGCGAGCAGCCGTCTGCTCCACTCTACTCCCGTCCTGGCTTCAACAACAACAATACTCCCGTCCTGGCTTCAAACAACAAAGAGCTTCCCCTAGAATTATCATAGATATTTTCTTTGGCAATTTCGTGCTTGAAAGTTATGTATGTTCCCAGTGCTGATTTCGTCTGCATCTGTTTTCCGTAGATCCCGCGTACAGTGCCCCCGCGCCCCCGCGTACAGCGCCCCTTGCGGCACCGGCGCGCTTTGGGGACCGGTTTCCGCGGCCGCTTTTCACACCTACCACCCTACCCACGCGGCCGCGGCCGCTTTTCACACCTACCACCCTACCCACGCGGTCCGTGTGCCTTTGTTGCCAACGGCTGATTTTTAAAGTTTTCTCCTACTAGCATTTCATCCTTGGCTCAAAAAACGTGACTGCTGTCATCTACACGGGTTTGGGCGATTCTACGACGGTGAGAAAAACGGACGACAGGCCATTATAGGCACCCTGCAATGCAGTTTGGCTTAGAGTTACTGTATATGCTACCAAAGTATACAGTAACTCTAGTTTGGCTCTACATATCGCGCCACCTAGCAGCGGCGGTGAGCACCCGCGAGTAGGCCTTCACCGCCATTCCACCTTGGTCCGTACAGCGCTCAGGCGCGCCTGAAAGCTTCCTTTTCAGATTTTTCAATGGATTCACCGCGACCACTCGGCAGCTCCTTCGTGAGAAGTGTGAATAAAAATAACATGCGCATATACTGCTGCTTTAGGTATTTTCACAACCGCGAAGGGGATGTCGGCATCAAATTGTGCCTCCTCCCTTCGAGGCTGTGGGGAATCCACCTTCACCCGGTGGCTGAAGGTGGATCGTTGTGGTTCGGGCCGTCAAGTAAGAGCCGCTCTTGCGAATTTCTGTTGAACTATGACGCAAACGCAAAATAAAAAAAAAAACAAAAAAACACAAGGCAGCATCCATGAAAACGCACAATAAAGCGACAACTGCATAAACACGCGTGATCTGACTCCCACTGCTGTAAATTAGTTTGGATAATTGTTGAGCTAGTCTCGCTCCAAAACAAATGCGCAGTGGTTGTTATGTGTCAACTCTAGCTTCGTAAGCGCTCCGCGTTGGACCTTTGTACGCACTGTAGTTCTTGTTGTACATTAATAAGCCAACGTGCAGCTCCTTTCTGCGCCTGGATCAAGACGCGACTGCTGAAACCGGGCTCATTCATGCCGACGTTTTCTCGCGTTTAGAACAACATAACAAAGGCTGGAGAGCACCGCAGCACACATCGAGTATTCGCAAAATAGCACTTCTCTCGCGCACGCTAGCACACATTTGTTCAGTCTTGGTGTTGCTTAGTGTCAGCTGATTGCTCTCTGTTATGTTTCAGCGGTGATGACCTCTCACACTGGAGCCCGAATGACAGCACCAGAATATGCTCGAGGCACTTTGTCAACGGAGAAAAAAGCGCCATAAAGAATCATTCAAGTTACCTTCCAACTCGCCAAAACCTCGACAAATGTGATAAGCAAGGCACGCTCGACGTATACTGAAGATACAAATGAAAGTTGGAAAACGTCTACAGCCGTATTTGCCCCCTTAAGCGGAATAAATTATTTATTTGTTCACTTACTTTGAGTTCGACGCTCGTAAACGTGCTTTATTTGTCGTGACAAGAACTTTGCTGCGATGTCCGTCCTGTTTACTTTTTTGACACGAAATACATGGTTGTCGTAAAGTTGACGTTCTTTCTCGAGTGTCGGTGGTCGAAAATGGGCCTCAATGTTTTCAATTGCCTTAAAAACCACAGTTTAGGACGCCCGACTTGTTTCAAATGAGCGCCGCAGAAGCATGCCTTCGTAGAAGTGGCCGCCTCGGTGTTTCGCGGAACTGACACGGCGGCGCTCTCGGCTGAGCCGATCGCTGCGCCGCCTGACCATTGAAGGGAGCCTATTGTACATGCTTGACTTCATGGTGAATCAAATCTGCTGTACTTAACTGCTACAGCGTGAAATACGGGAGAACGGCCACGCAGAGGCAGTGGATGGAAACGTTTTTGAAGAAAGAAAGAAAGAAAGAAAGAAAGAAAGAAAGAAAGAAAGAAAGAAAGAAAGAAAGAAAGAAAGAAAAACGCCATTATCACTTGCTGGAAATAATGCACGACCAAGAATGTTCAGAACCAGTGTGACTTCTCGGCATTACCTCCGAGATAATGCGGCGCTCAGAAAATCTTCGAAGCCATGTTCTGGCATTGGCGTCGTATCTCCTAACCACCAGGGGCATGCGTCGTCTGCCTAGGTTGATAATAAGAAAATTAGGCAACTACCAGCCCTGCAGCTTTACCTAAGATTGTTTCTAAATACACAATGCTCATTATTCCCAATTTAGTCAAAGTAAAATTTAGGTTCACTCGGCATGATTACTCCTACTTGGACACCCTGACCGTGACATAAAGATGCCTGTTTGCGTTTTAACGCTGCGACGAAGCAACATTACTTTTCTAGATGCGAGGAAACCACCAATTAAGCCACTTGTGTACTGTCCTTAATTACGACGTACGGCCAGCGCATCTCTCTACAGACTGCATTAAAGTGGCTGGATTCCAAAACGTTTTCATCCGTCTCCAGCGCAAAATTTAAAAAAAAAGAAAGAAGCTGCATTTTTGCCCTAAATGCGAGGCATTGATGCCGATATCAAATTACGATATTAGACAGCGACACGAAGTAAGGTTCATAGTCTTAGCGGCGGTATAAATTGCAGTAAACACTCGCTTACTAATTAAGAAGCATGGTGTCATGCACGCTCCATCTAAGATACAGACCTCGATAGATGACCTCGATAGATGACCACGAACACTCGTCACAACGCGATGAAGAGCGTCGGCTGCGGGGAGGGAACGCTTCGTGCTGCCTCTCACTTCACCGCGCCTCGAAAAGTTGAGATTACGCGACTTTTCACGATTTAACACTATAGGCGCGCGGGAACACAGCGCGCATGAAGCCACCAGCTATCTCGGCTCGCCAATACCTTCTCACCCGCCGCAGACTACCTTGAAGATACGGCGCGTGGGCGGCGTATGCGGTCTGCGCTGAAGAGCAGCCACGGTGAGGCTAGAAGGGAGACGCACGCTCAGCTTAGTATATGCAATACAATGAGGTTTGCGCTTGTTTTCCGTGATAAACCCCGAAAAGAGCGCGACGTGACTTAGTTCATGCCTCTGAGTTAACTCGGTACGGGACTGGTGGGTGCGGAGTCGTTTCAGGCGGATGTTTATATGGACTATTCGATTTGTTATGCGATAGACGAAGTTGGGGTAACCCAAACACACGCTTGAATAATTATGTCGCAAAAGAGCGCGTAATCCAAGCGCGCGCCGAGTGTCACGCAAGCCAGCGAAAGAACACGCCGGCCGCGCGGCAACTTCAACAGAGGGGGAGAGCGCATACGCCTCAAGCAACAACGCTAACAACGGCGCCGAAACGTCTGGAAGAGCATAGACGAGACGACGTTAACCGGAGAGAGAGAGAGAGAGCACACGCGCGCGCCGAGACACCTTCTCACCCGGCGAGTCGAGACATTACTACCGCGTGAGCATACACCAACAGGATGAGTCATCACCCCCCCCCCCCCCCCCTCGAGAATGCTCCGACAGCGGCGGTCGAAGGTACGAGAAAAGCCTCGAAGCTTCCCAAGCTTTGGCCATGCTACGAGATCACGACACCGATAGGAAAGTTAGAGAACGCCTGTGGAAGCTATATAACCGCCGTGCGAGAATCAGAGGGTGGAATTCAGGAGTTCGGGAGTACAGTCCGCACCGGTGAAGTGATGTAACGTGAAGACCAAGCGTCTGCGGAAGAAGGGGATTCCCCGGCAAGCTAGTCGACGGGTTCATCGAGCGTCTGCATTTCCGGAAGAAGTTCTTTCTTCGAGATTTGCCCCGAGTTACGCCGAGATCGTCCGACTTCAAGACCAACACTGGTGAATACGATTGGACACTTAGTGTTCCTTTTTTATTTTGTGCTTTACGTGTTGGACTCTTAGTGCTTGTCATTATTTTCTTGTGTTTGTTAATACCCATCTGATTTGTATTGTGTCTAGCCTAAGTGTGCAAGTGTGTGTGTAACTGCCTTGTGTGAAGAATATATTTTGTTGTTTTGACAACTCTGGGCTCTGACTCGGTCTTTGGACAGCAACCGGCGTTCGCTGGCGCACCAGAGGGCCCATTCTTAATTGTCCTAGCTTTCGTGGGATTATTTTCGGAAGCTGATAATTCGGCTGTGGTCCGGCGTCTGCGCCTCGTTCACCGGGGTCTGTGACAAATTAGCATGCCGTTTTATAACGCGAGCAATAAAACAAACCATTTACATGCTACATACAACACTGCAGAAGATATGCAGGTGTAGTGTGATTATATAGATGTCTCACTTCGCGTGTTCCTCAAGTGCGGTTCCCACGAAACACACTTCTAGAAAACTTCTCAGAAAGATTTGAAAGGCGTGTAGACATCTTGGTATATTATGGAACGTTGATTATACATTTGTGGCAAGAGGTTTTTGAACACGTACGTTTTCAAAACCTCCACCTCGAAGAGCCTATTTAAACATTGTTCTTTTTGATCACGAATACTTCCTTGCGCATACATTGTATTTCTAAGTTTCTAAAAGTTGGAAAAAAGGTTTGGGAAGTTTGATTTCTAAATGATTGTATTACCTCGATTTGCCACACACAGTCCATGCATTTAAATGTACTTAGCAGACAGACAGACAGACAGACAGACAGAGAACTTTATTAAGGTCTCGAGGAGCCACCCATTGGAGACCCAGAGAGGCCCCTGGCCAGCTGTTGGCTAATCCCATGTTGGAGCCGGGAGGCCATGCCTCTCTGCTCTCTCACGGGACCTCTGGACAGCTTTGGACTGGTCTTCCTGTTTAGTGCTCGTGATGGCCTTCTCCCAGTCCTCGCTGTTGTTGAAGTCGTGTAACACAGGGCACTGCCAGAGCATGTGGGCAAAAGTACAGAATTCTTCCCCGCAATACGGACAATGAGGATCTATATATCTCTGTGTGTAGTCTACTCAGGAAGCCACTCGATGGGTACGAACCCGTCTGAAGCATCCTGAGCGTACGGGACTGTGCTCTACTCAATTTAGGATGGGGAGATGGAAAACGTCGCCGCTCCCCTTTGTAATGTGCCGTAATTTCATGGAACATAAGTAGAGGGTCACTATGGGCAATAGTCTCCGAACTCGCGGAGGTCCCACCCCCATCGCGGCGCGTACGTGAGTGCTCGCGCACGGCGGTGAGCAATCTCATTGGGGTTCAGGCGACCCAGCAACACGTCGCCTCCCGTGTGGGCTGGGTACCAAGTAATGTGGTGGACAGAGTCTGTATCTGATTTCTTTTTTAGAAGCACTGCCGCTTCTTTTGCTACGAGGCCTGAGGCGAAGGCCCTGACCGCCACGCGGGAGTCCGTGTAAATAATCGATCGTTTGGGATCAAGCATCGTGATTGCAATGGCAACCTGCTCAGCCACATCGACCATGTTAGTCCTTACAGAAGCAACGTTAGCAAGATCTTCTTTTCTGGCCTTTTACGTGCTAAAACCAGTTCTGATTATGTGCTTAGCAGGATGGAATTTGCGAATGGCATAAATATGGCCACCCAGGAGCTCAAAAGGCGCACGCAAGTGTAAAGAAAACAGAGATGCCCATGTCTTCTCTTTCGTCTTACGTGCCCCATTTTCGCTATGCATTACGTTTATACGTGTAAGGTATAGTCACCCTACGATAGTCAGGCAGGTGCTTTTTGCCGTTGCCATATGGCTGCAAGTACGTACCGACACCAGACTCCCCGCACGTAGCATATGCAGTGATGCATACCTGCTCTAGAGCTGCATAACGAGCTCCCACTATCCTACCATTGCAACGTAGCTGCCATGGTCTAGTTGTTAAGGCACCTGACTTAGAAACGCGAAGTCGAGAGTTCGAATCCTCAATGCGATTACTGATGTCGAATTTGCAAACAGAGATAACGGTCTAAAGAAGTTCCTTCGAGTTTTAGACCTCTAATCGTGTGGCGTTAGCACAGTTGCAGACGTTTTCAAGAAGTGTACATACAAACAACATTTAACTTGAGACTTCCTTTAGACGTTTCTCTTATCCTTTAAAGTAGTTTGGGCGTTCTTTAGCTCTTTCTGTATTTCACGAGTTATTGTATTTGATCCACGGCACTTTTTATGGAATAACTGCTTTATATTACAAACAACGTATAAGCACGGCGCTGTGGTCACTGGCCATACAAATGTGTCGCTCCAGTTCGGTGTAAATCAGCTCATCCCACTGGCAGATACAGGGAGGGAGTCCTGGAGCCCCCTCCCCGAGACATTCCAGCTGACAGCACTGAGCGTGAAGCGAGATCCCCTCCTCAGCTTCACCTCCACTGACGAAAGCGCGGCACCAGCGAATCGCGAGTGCAAGCGAACGTTCGGAAAGCGAGATGCTCGTGCAATCCACCCTCGGTTCCGACTAGGAGAAAAAAGAAAAAGAAAAAAAGAGCAAGCATCTTTAAGGACTTTGGTTAAGGTAAGACCTGCGATGCCTTCCAATTACATCACATTTTGCAACACAAATGTACAAGACTGTTACATTGACTTACATGACGCATACCTATGTCTTTCTTAAGTGACGTGCAATTTTTTTTGGCTACAAATACGAGCAGCGAGAGAAGTCTCTCTAACCTTCGTAGCGTTGCCCATGTATGAAACAGTACAGTTATATGTAAGCTGTATTTTTGTGTTGCCATTCCTCACCACCATTTTCATATTGCTGTGCACAAATCTTCACTAACTCGTCTCCATCAGTTTCCTAAAGTTCACTGAAAATAATGTTGGACGTTTCCGTAGAACTCCTTAGCATTATGGTAGCATTGCATGTTTGGCTGCGTGTACCAAAATTAGAAGTAGTTCATTATCTTTGAACACTGAACCGCCAGCATTCTTACGGGCTGCTTACCACTTTTCCAGCTTAAAACTGTGGACAATGAGAAACTGTAATCAATCAATTAGAACCCAGTAATAGCCACTTACAGTTGGGTAGGAGGAGGAGGAGAAACATTTATTGAAGAAAAAAAAAGGAAAAACAAGCAGGTGTCTATCTGCTTGTGTTGGGAGGTGCCCTCAGTCCAGGGCTCCAGCGGCTCTTGCTATTTCCCGGGCCTGCCGCACCAGTTCTTGCTGGTCACGAGGGTCTGAGCTAGTGAGCACAGCCTCCCACTGCTTGGTTGTGGGGTTGGGTATTTGCGGGGCTACCTGTATTTTGGGGCACGCCCATGTGGTGAGATAGGGAAGCGTAGTCATTACAAAGGGGGAAAATGTACGAGTATAGTACAGGGTGTATTGCGTGCAATCTGCTTAAATGGGGGTATGTGTTGGTTTGTAATTGTTGCCATGCTACTGCGTCTTCGTGCGAGAGGATCTTGTATGGGGGTGGGTATTGTGGTCTGTTCAATCTGTGGTGTTGTAATATGGCGTTTTATTGTAAAGGTACAGGCTCCATAGATGCGGCCATATCCCTCTCTTGTGGTGCCCAGGTGGCATGAGCTCAGGCTACAGTGTGTGCACGCCGATTTCCACGGAGGGACTCGTGTCCTGAAGTCCATACTATTTCAATGTCGGGGAATTGGGAGGCTTATTTGAGGAGTCGGTCGGCGACGGAAGATATTGTCTCTGGCGTAGCTACAACAAGCTGCTTGGGAGTCGGTAACAATTGTGACTTGTTCTTTCTTAACTAGAGGTGATGCTAAGGCGATGGCTGTCTCCTCCACTTCGAGGGCGTTGGCAGTGTGGACCGTCATTGAGACCATCTCTTGAAGGTTATGGTCAACAACGATGACTGCCATGGCTGCTTTTCGGGGGTACTGCGTGGCATCTGTGCATAGTGTGGTGGGGAGGTAGCCATATCTTGTCTGAAGGGTCTTTGCGCGAGCTTGGCGCAAAGTACATTAGCACACGATTCAAATACACCCATTATAGTAGGATGAAACTTAAACAAGCAGCAGTTGGCAACAAAGGCACACGGACCACGCGGGATTGTGTTACTCGTCCAGCCAATCACAGCAGCAAACAAAATCGTTGTCGTGATATGACTGTACTTGTCGTACATGTATGTTCCACCATATTTGACGAGTGAAAACGTATAAAATTACGGACTTATAATCTTATTTTTGTGGTTACCGGCTTATTTAGGCCACAGGGGAAGATTTAAGTATGAACTATTTGCAGCCTCGTGGAGGAGAGGAACAGTGGCTAGCGGTTATGAGGGCATGGGCGGGGCTTCACTGCAGACTTGAGTTGTATCCTACTATAGCTGCACTGCATCTTTGCTCCAAGATATTAAAATTTACAGGAAACAAATCTAACGAATCCACTGAGGCCATTATGATTTGATGACCTCCAAATAGACATAGCTCAAGTAAGTACGAATCCATACTGTACTTGGGTGACAACCTATGAATTCAGTACAAGCTTCACCGACAAAACTTCACTGTTTCTGCCTCCCCGGTCCAGACGGCAGTTCTTGAGAGAAACCGACACTGCAAAAAGTTCGCCTCTACTATGACCTCATGGAAGTGAGTGAACATAACTGGCTGGCTCATCTATACAAATTCTGAGTTAAAACGGTGTATTTTTTCCCACTGCATTCGTGGGTTGCCACCTACTACAGCTTTCAATAGTAGATCTTTCAAGTGTGTTCAATGAACCTTTTTAACGCGACAGCGTTAACCCTTTATAAGACATGAGGTCACACGCAAAAAAAAATTAGTTTTTTATCCAAATACACTTTATTGAAGCTAAGAGAAGGTGGTCAGACCAGTTTTCATCACTCTCCGTACAATGGTTTTAGCACAAAAGGTGGGACAACGTGTGTCCCGCTGCACACGACAAGGAATAAAGGGAGGTGGGACAGCATGTGTCCCAACGCTCACGAGGGGGTGGCACAAAAAAAAGTTGCGTGGGGATTTTACGCTCACTTTGATGAATGAAAGGGAGAAAAGCACTGCATACATAATGGCACGTCACAAGCTGTGCATATGAGCTTGGTGCGCACTTCGGCGCGCTTGGTTGAGCACCAGCGGCATCTCCTTCTTGTGTCAGATGATTTTGGGAAGTGGTTGTTTCCTTGAAAACGGACTTCGTGTGGAACTCCAGTTAGTAGAGAACCACTGTGGCGCCCATTCTTTCTGAGGTAGTCTGCCTGGGATCTTCCAATGCGGAAGGACTGCCGTGCGACTAGTTGTCGCCCAAGAATGAGCTTGAATTGCAGCAAGCCTGTGCTGCCAGCATCGTGAACACCTGCGTGCTGAATAAAGGCATTTACGATGGCAGCATCAACCATGAAATAAAAAATTCTGTGCCATCCTTTTTTTGACCGCCTATCTACTACGTAGGCATTTCTTTTTTGATCAAAACGGTCAACTCCACCCATCCACCGATTATAGTCTTTCACAGCCTTGGGGCATGTGACCTGGATTTTTTTCCCACAAGGCAGCTTCCTTTCCACTGTAGCTTCTTCTTGGGGATTGTGATAATTGGACATCACATGGACGTTCTTGGAGTCCCGCCACTGGTACACAGAAACTGGCCCTTTGGATCTGTATAGGAATGATCCACGCTTGAATTTATTGTCAACCTTCACCTCTTGGGGCAGATCTTTCTTGTTGGATCTGAACGTTCCACAAGCAAATACGCCTCGCTCTCGGAGGCGCAGGAGAAGCTTCGTTGATGAAAAAAAATTATCGAAGAAAACTTGTGAACCTGCGTCCACCACGTCTTCTGTCAGAGAAAGCACTACGTGCTCACCGAGTCCCATGTCAGTGGGTCTACGCTCTGTGCGGCCTTGATAGAGGTCAAATTTACAGAGGTAACCAGTCTGGCTGTCAGCGATACTCCACACTTTATATCCGCGCTTGATTTTTGGTTTTAGCGGCATATATTGCTTCATTGCCGATCTACCCTTGAACAGAATCATGGACTCGTCGACAGCGACGTAGGAGGAAGGCTTGTACTCTTTTTGAAAATTGATGTTCAGCATTTCCATTAGAGGCCTCACCCTGTAGCACCTATCAAAATTTGGTGAGGTCTTATCGGGTATCTTTGAATTGTCGTTTAGATGCAGGCAACGAGTGATCTGTTGAAAACGTCTAAACGACATTACATTGGATATTTCTTGAACATTGAAAAACTTGTCTGAACTCCAATACAGATACACTTGAGGCAAGTTATGAATGCTCATTAGAATGAGCATCCCTATGTAAGCCTTGAGCTCGCTCACTGTCAGCGTGCGCCAGTTTGGCATCATTCTTTGAAGAGCATAGAGGTTTGTTTCCTCAACAATCATCTTCCACACCTCTTCATCGAAGTACAGAGAAAACGCGTCGCATGCGCTGCAGTCTACATTTAGTTTTTGCGAGTATGTGGGTGGATTTTCTGCGATGCTCACTGGAATGTCGCAAGGCTGCCCGGCTATCCATCCTGCTGATAGGGAATCGTCTTCTTCCTCTTCATGGTCACTGTCATGATCAATGGGCTTAGCGCGTGCTTTCTTAGGTTTCTTTTTTCGTGCGTATGCCTTCTTGGGTCTTTTCTTGGGCGGTGGCTCGATGTTTTCGTCGTTTTCCGATGACTCTATCGGAGCCAAAGCCGAGGTTGATGGTACGGTAAACTCGTCACCCGAATCACTTGACACATCACTTTCCGAGCCGTCAGGTAGGCTAAAGAACATCTCTAATGCCTCTTCAGCGGTGAGACTTCGTTCCCCTACAACGACGAAGGAATACATAGTGAATGAATACGTTTCATTGGAACACGAACGACACACGACGCCATGCTTCTAAAGCCTAAGCCTAATGAATTTGCATATGCCTGCAGATTTTCGAACACATAATTGTTTACAATACGGTACGAACTATAAAATTTTTCTCATATGATCCTGACGTATTTAGAAGCACGGAGAACACAATGGGCGTCTTACCTGGCATTTTTGAAGAAGGATGTTGCTCTTTGAAAATCTTGCGTGCACAGCTCCGTCCTTCGAAAAAAAGCAACAAACTAAAACACGCACGGAATGCTTGCGCCACCCAGTAGAAAAAAAAGAAAGCATAAAATAGTTGAGCACACTTCTCCTAGATGGCGCCAGTGGTTTCAAGCAAACATAGCTCTCTCGCAGTTCTCACAATCGTCGTTTTGCTACTGCCTTGCAGGTGGGACAGGGGTTGTCCCGATGTCGCAAAAAGGGTTAAAGACCTCGTGCCGTAGAAAATCCGGCGTCGGCGTGGATGTTGGTGTCCATGGCGGAGAAAATCATCCCCAACCACCCCGACTGCGCAGGCCCTCCCTCCACGTGGTGCAAGGTTTTGGTGAACAAAAATTACATTTCTCACAGTGAAATCTGTCAGAAAAATGGTAAAGTATGACTTTACCATTTGGCGTCGGATTGTTTACCATTCGGCATCGGATTGTAATTTGAATGCACGAGAAAACATAATTCTGTTATGAGAAAACTCAAACACAAACGCCTTTTCAAGCATTTCTACCAGACCTACAGCGGCACGCTCGGGTAGTTTACTTGAGAAAATGATATCCAGATGGCGCTCGCATCCTCGGCAGGTCAAATTGGGACTTTGCCTGCCTAATGCGTTTTGGACACGTGCGCTCATCGGGGCAATAGCAAACAATTAATAAAATAATAAAAAAAAGGTGCTAGGGCCTTCACATTTTAATATAAGACCACTTATATTGCCCCTGGAAAAACACCTTCCCAGCAATGCATTTCTGTTTAAAAATGGAACAGACTTTAAGGGGATTGGTGTAAGCTTGGTCTTTGTAAGCTGGCTTTCCCACGTTCTGTGTCGCACTGAAGCGCTTCCACTGAAAGAAAAATGCGATGCGTACGGGGCCCAATAACGCTATCACGTTCCACTCTTAAAGGCGAAGCTTAAGCGTCCTCCAAATTTTTTAACAATAAATATGTTAACATTGTAGGTGTGAGATAAGTGCAACTATATGCTTTCTGGCAATAGGGTAACACACATGACTGTATCACTGTGCCACTCCTTGTATCCACAAAATGGCCCATGTAATGTTGTCACGCCGACAGCACATTGTAGGTTTCTGTAGTAGCTGTGATCTTACAATGTTGTTGCTGAAAATTTCTGTAAAATGACTGGTAAGACAAATACCACCATTTCAGATCATTTATTTTTTCTACTATACAGAGTGAAAAACGTTACGGCTGTGCAATAATCTTGAAGGAACTGCCAGACAAAATAAAAAGTGGCAAGGTGTTTCAACATACAACATCAAAAGCAACGAATTCTTGGCCTGAATATTATGTTAAATACACTGTGCAAACATGCTATGACAAGACTGTGCATTGTGATGCTCCACCACCACACTCCATGAAAAAAAGTTGAAGAATTCTGAAGGATTCTGAAGTGCAGCTTGATATGCATAATGTACTGTTCAAGGCAAGGCCACCTTGACATGGCTGTCACATAGTGTCGGGAAAGTTGGAACTTGGAAGAGGCCACAGCAGGTCATTTCAAATGTACACCCCTTTATGAGAACAAAATTTCTTAGTTTAACCCACAATAAGATGGAGTGGAGAATACCAGATTACAACTACTGGACAAAATAGTGATAAACATCTAAGTGTAATATCAATAACCTTTCAAAGTCAAGAAATCATGTGCAGTTTTGAAGTATAGCTGAAAGTAGTGAATTATAATGTGATGGTGGGCATGTACGTCTGTCCACAGAAGCTTTTGGAACAGGAAAATCCTGAAAATCAATGCGACCCTCTTTGCTGTCTAAAAGCTAGGTGATAAAATGAAAGATGCCCTAACACAGCCCTCACAAGTAGCACAAAATGCATTGTTATTCTTAAATTTCTAGATACAAGCTCGATCGGAAAGAAAAATCCAGCTTTTTCTGTTGCTTCCCAGCTGCAACACACTCCCATAAGCAACTGTAGAAACCACTCCAGGGTATCTCAACTGTGACATCAACTGTCCTAAGAAACTCGAGAATTCACAAGACCATTTTTGTGAAATGAAAACAACTTATAACAGCAAAGATTTTTTCTCTAATGAAGAGTGACAAGGAAAGACAGTTACACACCTGACAGAAGCACAACAATGCAAGCACTTCCATTTGCAATTATATGTAAAAAAATGTGACCAAATAATAGCCAATGTCTTTATAAATATGGCAATCATAGCAAGACATCACAATTGCCGAAGCTGTGAGCACAGAGATCAAACTTTCAAGCAGCAGGTATGATATGTGGTGGAAGTGCAGCATGTGCATACATGTCAGCACTGTGATGCGATTACTGCCAGAAAAGATAAAACCAGCATATGATGGCCGATAACCAACATGCATGATGATGAAAAATGCATTTATAGCCCTGACAATAAGCTGTATATAATTATTTGCACGAACTTAGGGAAAAGAGAATGTCTCCCCTAATAAATGCGGTGTAAGGATTGTGTGGAATCCCATATGTTTACAGAAATCCAACACATTTGATTATATGCAACTAGCACTTCTATAAAGCACTTTCATAGGCAACCTATGAAAGCGTTCCTGTCTCAAAAATAGTTGCTAATTATCAAAACACTCTTACTAGCAGAAGCCCTTTCTTGCAAGAACCAGCCAAACGATGACAGAAACGTCAATAACAAGAATACAGCCTTGTGCTCCTGTTTCCCATGATAACAAGGATGCATATGCGACTATATTTACAACGCTCTTGCATTTATGCAAACAAACAGTTCTCCTGAATCACAAGCAACAGGGTGCACTAGGCCATCACCCAACAGTTTCACAGATGAAACTAGAGCAAGCATTTTGCTCCCAGTGCATAACATATTTGCAATGTGCTGTGCTTCAAAAGTGGGTTGGGCTACAGTAACTGTTACATCGCAATACACAACCGTGCTTTGACAAAAAAAAAAAACCTTCTGATGCCCCAAACTTGGTGGCAAAATTTAGCTAGAGATATCTTCATTTAAACGCAGTACTAGAGTATGCATGCTAAAAAGCAAACAATGAATAAATAGATGACGGCACTGTCATCGCATCCTAGGGCTGAGCTTCTGATGTAAACATTCATTGGAAAATTGCATCCTTAGTCTATGAAAATACTCTCTCCTAGTGGCACTGAGTGCCTGTTGCACGCAACCTTCCTGTTAACCATATTAAATGTGCAGCTAAACAATATAATCTTGTTGCAGACTGCTACCACACTGATAACTGTATTGAAGTCGAAATGTATACACAAGCTAATGTGTGCTAACATTTCCTCTCTTGTAGACGAGTAGTGCTTGAAAACCACAAACTGCGTCACATCTTCTCAGAAAGTTGTGGTACCAAAAAAGAAAGGCAACAACTGCTGCTCTGGTGTAAACCGTAGCCATCTGCTCAAAAACTGCAAATATACTGTTAACAATGGGCAACCCTGAGGATATGCTTCTCTACCACAACCTGGCAGAAATGGCTCTATTAATGTTTGCAATTCGCCAAAAGTTCGTTTTTCATTACTGCTATAAATACAGTTTCTAAGTGCACCTAGAGGACCAAACTATTCCCTTTAGTGCTAGAACTTGCACCATAAATGTCCTCAGCTCAGAGAACCGCCGTGGCATCACACAAATACCTAAGTAGCACTAAATACCATTTGGTGTCAGCTTCAGTATTGATAAGTGCTCATAAAAAGCACTTATCGAATACCAGCTTTTGGCAAGACTTTTTGTGCTGACTCATGCACAACACATTTACAGCACTGATCCAAGGCAGAACACATTCTACAAAGACTTGTAAGTCGGACAATCTTCTTTATCACTTTTTCTTTTTTGTTTTCGAGAAATTTGTTTGGCAAAGCTAGCAGAAGGAAGTCGATTTTAGTAAATTGAAAATACAGATAATGTGTGGCAGTCCCCTCCTGCTCACACACATGCTACGACAGTTAGCTGTTAATAGGTTCCATCTGTTTTAAAGGTGTACTGAGATAACGTTTTCTATTTACATATTTTTTTTCTTCTGCATTAACTTGTGATTTAAGTCCTTCACAACAAGAAAAAATGCATGAAATAATCAGAGTGGTGTAAATAACTTACTGCAATACCTGTTTCTACATTAAATAAATAAAATAAAACCATCTCTGGTTTCGGTAACCATGAGGCCGATGCATCACGGCGTCATGATACACAGACTTGCTCTTTTCGTGCAATCGCTGTGGCTTCCACGCGTGAGCTAAACCAGAAGAAAAGCATGTAGCGCTAGTTTATTTTTATAAGCAACATTATCATACCTAACCGTATTGCTACACAGTATCACCTAATTTTGTTAGGTGTCACAATAAAGCCGACAAAACCAATTTTAGTGGTAAAAATAAACTTTGTTTCTCAAACATCAAACTTGCCAAGTGTCATCCTTTCACATGCACAAACCGTCCCAAGTGAAGTTTTTACAACTTTAAAAATATGTGTCCGTACTCATTTGGCCAGCAGACACAGGCCAAAACGGGCTCACACTTTTCGACACACTTGAACAAAACATGTCGCGCACAGTATAAATGGAATAGTATGTTATCTCAGCACCAAGAAAAAGGGTGTAGACTAGCCAGCATGGCAAAAAGAGGTGAATGTGTAAGGAACATGGTGCGCAAGCAACACCCATGTAAGTAATAGGGTGTTGTTGATTGCTACACTATAGTTACAAGCTTTAGAGTTGCTCAAAAGTGAGCCTGCAGGAAGCCACTCCATAGCTAATTAATGACAGGCTTGTATTGATCATTAAATATTGAGCGTTGATTCTGCAACATCAAGCCACAATACGCACTGTGCATTTCAGCACGTGAATGTCAACCTTTGCCAGCATGCTCTTCAGTGCAACTGCATCATGTGTCTAGATAAAGGCCTACTAGGTGATATCATTAGAAAAAGTTATTTTAAGCCAAGTTTTTCTTAAGTACAGTTTTAACAGATGTGAACTTGAGAGAGCGAAAAAGCATAATTTTATTTTTTATTTTTAGTTTGCCCTGAGTATACACTGTGGGAAACAGACTATATTAACAATGATTTACCTTTAGCCACAGGACACAAGCAACAACAAACTTGGAATGGCAAAGACTGACAAGCAACACATTATTTTCAGATCACAGTGACTTTTTCAGAAACTTTGCTTGTTTCAGGAAACTTGTCTGAGTAAGCTTGATCAAAGCAAATATCCCTCGGGTGTCCTTCCTTTCACCATCAAAAAAACTTCCAAGGGTGTGGTCGGAGAGATCTTTTCTGCGAAGACGATTTTTCGTAATACATGACAAAACATTGATAAAATCGCAGAACTAGCCTAACTTAGTAAACTTTACGAAAAATTTAGGAGAGTTTGCCGGTATGTGTTAAGATGTTACAAAGCTGTGCGCCTCAAGACAAACTAAAATAAGAGCTTTGGCAAGTCCCACAGACAACTTTTTCTCTCTACTGTGAGTCACAAGAATGCATTTGTAAGAAAATACAGATGTCTTGTAGGTAATTTATTAAACCATGAAATGTTGAACTAGCACCCAACTACTCAGAGGAATATAAATGATTAGTACATCCATACTCATCTCCTCCTGCTCATAGTGACAACAAATTAAAGACAATAAATACACTATAGTACTCTTTAGTGCACATTTTAAAACTACACAGATTAGAAATGTCAAATTTAACTTAGTTGTTCGCTTTTAAATGCTACGTAAAGCACTTTATCACAACATTATTACGCATCTTAGAAAGTTCGATTATTTTTCTGCTGACAGCATATTATGCTTGTTATGTGCACTTATTAATTATAGCACAATGTTTCCGCACAAGGTTTCCTCACGATGTTTCATGAGAGCAAATAATTATACGAATTTGTGATAACGCACATCACTATAAAGTGCAAATGATTGAAAAAATAAAGGATGTGCACCATTATGCTTCTGCACCAAATGCCAGAGTTACGACTTCAAATGTCCTCGGCAACGCCACACCAAAACTATGGGCCACATAACTGAATGTGACATTCACAATTCACTCGGTTGGTAAGAAGCGGGGCAAGTATCCTCGAGCAATCACTTTCGGGAATGTGATCACTTCCGCGAGATTTCACGCGATTAGACACCGGATATGTGAAGTATACGATCAACAGTGTTCCTGACAATGCGAGAAGACAGCGAGCTTGGCACAGTGCCTCATCGACTGAATACTTGACGCGTCTGCTGCCAAATCATGCAAAATCTCCTGAAAGTGGCAGCCCTCCCAAAAGTTATCATTTAAAAATACCACTTCAGATGAGGCCGCAGATTGCTGTCTAGATCGAAGCGTATCAAAGGACTGCTCCTGCCAGCCACAAAGTGTCCAGAAAATGCTTGCATATAAATACAGACAAGAAGTGGGTGAGGGGCTTCTTTGGCTTCAACAGAGGGGGTTGGCAGGATGGAATGGGGACATTTGCTTATCACAAGGCTGCTGCTTCGTCTCGTGTGCACCGTATAGCAGCAACAGCGCAGCCTTTCACAGTAGCCGCAGGCCTCCGGTGACCTGGTCGACGAGGTCCATCCGTCCCATTATCCCTAAAACCGTCGTTGATCCTGCAGGAATCTGACAAGAACAAAGATAAAAATTAACTTAATGAAACCTCATTCATAAAAAAAAAATTATACATATAGAATGTATCACTGAATTAAACATGTAGCATATTCTGCAACTATATTTCACATTATTAAATACAGTGCATTATAAAAAGGCTTTTCACAGAGTTCGTAATAGCTTTTAAGGAAAACATTCTAAGGCTTTCAAGGCCCTGAGAAAGCATTCTTAATGATTAAAGCATCATGACGTCTGATGGCCTGAAAGCAAAACACTGTCTTACACAACAAGCAAACATTAATTTTATTGCAAAGAGAATCCTAAGCATTTGGAGATATACCACTACAAACATGATGGCTCCCTACCAAAAAGATGCTAATTGGACTAGATTGAATTGACTCTTGGCATCCATAAACCTCAGAGTCAAATACAGAAATAAAATTCACTAAGCACTAGCCGAACGATAAATTCAAGAATTTTCAAGTGCTTTGTGTAGCAAGCTTTCAAGGCCAGCTTCAATGGCAGTTTCACATTCAAGGGATATTCAAGTGTTTCAAGGACCACTACAAATCCTGTTCATAGCAGAGGCAGACAACAGAATTTGCACAATGATTTCTAATATGATGACTAACAAACTGCCACAAAAGTACGTTCTTGGTCTTGTAAGCTTTTGCAGGGTATGCTCTAATTGCACAATGTAATTCAGTCAGTTCCAAAAAATACCGACTGAGAATGTGCCGTTAAATGCACTGCTGTTCCAGTTAACAGTTTTTTATGTTGCATTCTTCCACAGTGCAGAGACATTTCGTTATGAAAGATGTTTATTTACATGATGAAATGAGACGCAGGAGAAAGCCATAGGGAAGGACCAGCCGGCGCAGAGTACAGCCAAGACCCACACATCTCTCTCTATACTCTACGAAACATTTTCCCCGGAGCTTGCTGAGTGAGCTAAAGGGACAGCAATATTAAAGGGGCCCTGAAACACTTTTTAAACATAGTAAGAAAACGTTGCCGATCTGTCGTAGAGGCTGCTGTGAACATGTGAGCCACGTATTACTGCTCTGCATGCAGCCGGAAATTTACAATATACTGTCAAACACAGCGAAAAACTGCTTGCTCTCGCTTCTGCAGCGTCGTCATGCAGCGTCGTCGAAAGCAGCTGGACCCACCAATGCTATCAGCTCATTTCAGGATTGCGAGAGCATTCTCAGTAATACATAATTGCTAATCTAGAGTTGAATATGAATAAGCATGTCTGTGATCTCAAAAAGACAGCAAAATCATTTCATCTTCTTTGCTTTGCGTAGCTGCGTCTGCTGTGCGTGGTCTCCGAGATCCCAGCGGCGTGCTGCATAAAGTAGCCTACCACAGCTTCCACAGGGTGCCGCCACAGTCTTTTGCCACCCCGACACAACTTTTGGCTAAGGCTCTTCCCTCATAGCTTCGCTGTATAGCTTCCAGCGCATTAGCGAAGACGAAAAGTGAGAGAATTAAAGCCGGGGGTTAGTGCGATAACTCCACTTATAGTTGAAGGCATCGAAGGAATGAAATTCGGGAGAGGATGTCATTTAATAGTGAGGCCTTTCAATGATTGGTTAGAAAAGTGTTTCAAAGCCCCTTTAACTAGGACAGCAGTGACTGATTTTGAGTACTTATCTCTTGAAACTGGTGCAAGGCAAGAAGTTTTTTACAAAAGATCACGCTTTGAGTACAGACTGACTTCAATTCAGCAATTGCAACAAGCCCGTTAATGTGACTCTGTTAATTAGTCAAACTTTTCAATAATCACACCTGGCAATCATCGCACAAACCCCAATATCCACAACTGCTACAAATCTAGGTAAGTAAAACTTATGATTCTGTTACGCATCCCCTATTTCTTAACATTTCAAGACAGCCACTGCAGAAACACAGGATACATAGAGATATATGTTGTAAGATACTTATTAGTAGTTAAAGAGCAATTTGGTGTGCCTCAGGTAATTTGACACTGGAATGCACATAATGCATGCCATGCAGAGTGTTTCAATGATAGGGAAAGTACAGGAGCCATGCCAACACGTTAATATTATGGTTAGCTAAACTGTCTCATTGCCAGATCCCCACATTGCTAACACAACCCGAAGGAATCCAATCGAAACTAGAGCCCTAGATGCCCAGACTGCCACCAACGCCGAATCAGCCAAAACCTCATCTGTGAACAAATCGCTTCGTAAGAGAGGTGGATGCCCTTGAAGTTCTTGCACAGCATTTGGTATATTGTTTCCAGCAAAGCATGCACCATGAAGTGCATAAGTGAAAGCTGTCACCACTACACGAAACTCGGAAAACAAACCGACGAGCATGATTAATTTGGTCACTACCATGTACATTGAAACATAGGTTGACCCCTTGCCTTGAGGTAAAAAAAAAAAAAAAATTATTTCTGCAAGACCGTTAACTACAGAACCCATTTCATTTAGTCAGTTTGCCCATTCAGAGATGAAATGGTCAGAGACAGAAACTGCATGTGTGACCTGTCTGGGATGTTGAGATGGTCATCTGAAGGACTGGCTGCTAACCGCTTTTGATATTCCACAGCGCATAATTGTTGGTGATGTCCCAAGCATTCGTAGTGCAGGAACTTTCTGAAGGAACATGCAACACTGTCATCGAGCAGTGATACATGCTGGGCACCTGGGCTGCAGGCCTGATTATCACCGCAGCCGGTCCATAGGTGTCCTCGGGTTACTGTCAGCCATTCACTTGTACTGCTCATCGCCAAGTCCTTAACATGAAATCCTGCCATTGATAGCAGCTTCGGGTATTTTACGCCCTATTTGCAGACAGCTGTCACAGGCAAAACCTCTCTTCCATGTTGCGGATTTGTCTCAGTGGGCAGTCATCTTTCCGCCAAAGTCTGATTACAAAATTCTAAACACTCACCTGATTTTGCATATGCAATTCTTTTAGTAAAGAGAAAAAAACCTTCTTGTTTCATCAAGTGGCATCCTTACGAGAGAAAACTCAACTGCCTTTGCAATGAATCAGATCTGCTATCACTGGGAGAACTCAGGCATGATGCTTGCAAATAAATTCCATCACGGTGTCTTCAAGTTCAGCATCGGCAGTGTAGCATTTGCGGAAGGAGGTTTTCAATGAGAGTCAACGGCGGGCACTGTATTACTTTCAATTTTAGGAAACTGTAAAATGATGTGCTTCTGCCATGCTACCGTTCGGTCCGCTTCCACACATTCTCTTTAATGCAGCACTAAAGTGAAGCCGAGACCTGTCGCCTTGCACTACAGAAAATGAAGCACAGACGCATAGCATTTGCGAAGTTGCTGTGTTCACAACTATCGTGTTAAAAAGTGCATGCGTAATTATCAGCCTTGTCACACAGCCGTTCGCCTCGTACCAGAGGTCGACTGAGTCATTTCGAGTGGACAGAGCGGTGCTTCTGTGTCCTCCCCCTCCCCACTTTTAGCGGACTCAATTCTTAGGCCAGTATTCAGAAACGGAACTTTAGTAGGGCGTCAATAAGTGCGAGAAAAGTACAAGTGTTGGGAAAGTTTTAGGAGAGTACTTCAAAAACGACACTTAAGTATCACTTTTGATATCACACTTAAGTAACACTTTTCAGGGTCAAGTTTGTCGTCTGATGTCGAGGATAAGTAAATAATGTACGTGTACTATCGGTTTAATCATAAAAAAAAAGGTTTGTAGCATAGTGATCCGGATATAAATATTGCAGTGCTTGCATGTGCATTCTGCTGAGTAAAATACAAAGAACTATTTGGTTTTAGCGCTTTACTCAATCTCGTCTGGCCACAAGTTCACATTGGTCTTCGCAGCCACTGCGGTTGTGTGTGTCGCCGTCCCGACTTTTTTTGGGTTTGTTGCTGAAAACGTGCGGTGTTTGTGCGTAGAGAGTGTGTGTGTGGTGTGTGTTTTCAACCCGCGTGGATGATGGAAAAACTTTTGCAAAAGAACGTGCCATGCTTCTGGAGCTCGTAGTGGCCGTAGTGGCGGCGTCTATCAGTATGCCTCATCCTCTGCAACAGAATTGTGCACACATCCGGCAAAATTCGCAAAGTCGGCGAGGCTGCCGTAGCAGTCGGCCATCTTGCTTGCTAGGCGAGAATAGCGAAAGTCGCACTTAAGGTTGCCAATGGCTGTACTTTACTTTGCAGCACTCAAGTGTCGATTAAAGTTTACCTTAAGTACAAGATTTGTCTATGAAATGCGTTAAGCATCGACCGGCTACTTGAATCATAAGATTAAGGCTAAGTTCCGTTTGTGAATACGGGCCTTAGACTTTTGGGACAGACATCATATAGATGCTGAGGTGCTGCAATGGTTTGGTGCTGCAAGGGTTTAAGATGGCCTATCTCCAGAAAATATTTTAACCAGTAAGTCGCGACATAAGTAGAGTGCTCGTAGGATCGATCCACGCATTTCATAGTGAACTGGCTTTTGATCTGCAACACTGTTGACTAACTAACCTTTGGAGATATTAGAACAATAACATATGGAGTTACATATGTCATATGTCAAATAATGTATTGTTTGTATGCCTTGAGCTTACAGTAAGAATGTTTTTGTCACGAAT